>NW_019396418.1:188036-236138 GCF_000591075.1 Eurytemora carolleeae | reverse complement strand
CCCCCCCCTCCTGAAAGTCCCCACCCTTATTCCCGTAAAACGCATAACTGCACGACCCTCCACCAAATGTTTGAAATAAATCATATTTCTTCAACTCTAATTTATCCACTAACTACCCTATACATATTCAGATACGATCTTAACCAACATGTTTCTCAACAACATAGATGTTGGATACTTTTATAATTATCTTGGATACTTTCATGATTATCTTGGATACTTTCATGATTATCTTGGATACTTTCATGATTATCTTGGATACTTTCATGATTATTTTGGATACTTTCATGATTATCTTAGATACTGATTACCTTGTATACATTCATGATTATCTTGGATACTTCTTTGATTATCTTGTATACTTTCATGATTATCTTAGATACTGATTATCTTGTATACTTCCATGATTATCTTGTATACTTTCATGATTATCTTGGATACTTTCATGATTTTCTTGGATACTTTCATGATTATCTTGTATACTTTCATGATTATCTTAGATACTGATTAATACTTTCATGATTATCTTGTATACTTTCATGATTATCTTGTATACTTTTATGATTATCCTGGATATTTTCATGACTATCTTGGATACTTTCATGATTATCTTGGATACTTTTATGTTCGGCTTGGATGTTCCTATTATATTCATCAATATATAAAAAAGCTCTTCGCTCATACATATTTATATATATTCGCTATAGCTGGCTAAACGACTAGACCAAATTGGCTGACGTTTTTAAGGACCCCATGGTTCCCTCAGGGGTAACATATAGGCTAAAAAAAGAAGATTTCTTTAGAAAACCGGGCTTCTCAGCTAAAATCAATATCTAATACCACGCGCGGGTAAACGGTGGGAGTAAAGTTATAAACTTGGGCAATGCCGGGTTGTCCAGTTAGCCTTAAATATTAAAATGTTATGAATACTAGGTTTAGGTATAGGAGGGATATAGATATAATGTGTATTTCAGTATTTGTATATCTAAATGTTTTTACAAAGGTTGACAAATCATAAATATTATGAACAAAATAATAAAATATTCAATTAGGATTAAATGCCAAAAACGAAAACATATGTAAATCAATTTTCATGACAATATGGAACATTTTATTTTTTATTTTTATTTTTTATTTTTATGTAATATTTTATTCCGGAATCAAGAGTTCTTCTTTTATCGCATCAATGGTAAAACATCGGAGTAAAACTATAGGTTGAAAGGGTAAAATCCTAATTTTATAATAATTTTTATATGATTTTCGGTGCATTCCTAAAGATTTGGGAACATCTCAAAAAAAAAATCCTAACTTTTGAGTTTAGAGTTATAAAAAATAGCATGATAAAGAAAAATAAGAATGAAAAGGAGAAGAAGGGGGAACAATTAGATAAAAAATATATTATAATTTTTCATTGATAAACAGATTTAAAGATATAGACTTCACAAATACAACAAAGACTATCTAGGATAGTATAGAATTCATTATATTAAATTAGAAATGTCATTTTGGAGAAGAGAGCTGACAAGAGTTTCAAGATATACGGAGTTAAACTGTGTCTGCAGTAGGAGGGGTCTATCTGGAATAATGCTGGGCGTCGTTCCTGTGGAATGATCGTTCTTTCACAAAAACGAACGGAAAACATCAATAACGATGCCATCGTTCCTAAAAAACGAAAACATCGAACGCGTTCTTAAAAATATTTAACGATCTATGAATTAACGAACGTGGAACAAAAACGGTAATTGGTTGAAAATAACGGTCTGGAATCGTTAACGTTAAATATCAGAAATGCGTTCCAAATCAGGAACTCGTTTCAAAACTAAAGAAATTGAGTCTTTGCCGCAAACTCAAATTTTCTAATTACTATATCTTTGCAACCTGAATTTGTAAACCTTTTATATTTTTTACCTAGACTTTAGTTGATCTAACAGGGATTATTGTTTTAAATATCAAAGGGCTGCGACATTGGGTTTCAACGATAAAGGGATTAGAAAAGGAACTGAGTTCTTTCCACTAATTCTAATTTTCAAATCCTTACATCTTTCCATCCTGATAGTGTAAACCTTTAATATGTCAAACATACACTATTTCATCTTACAGAAGTCATTGTTGAAAAAATTAAAGGTCTACGACATCGGATTTCAAAGATAAAAGGATAAGAAAATCAGAGTTTGGTGCAAGAACTCAGTTTCTTTGATATAGATGTTTGCAGAAAAAATTAGCATCCCCCTCGCTCCTTCCGCTATTGTTAACTTTCCGTAGATCTTACTTTGACCCCCCCGTTATTTTGTTAACTACTTTAGTATTTGCTACTTTATAATACAATTGTCGTCGTATATATCAATACAATAAAGACGACTTTCTATTTCAATTTTGATTTCTACCAATCTTTCAAACAACAGTGTCAGAGACACACAAACTTTTAACACATAAACTCTTTGTTTATTTTTAACCTTGTAATTTAAAAATTCTTGTTCGAAATCAAAGAATTCGTCGTCTTCATTGTATTGTTATAAACGACACTGTACTTCTCTCTACTTCTACTATACTTCAATTGGTACTGATATAATTTTATGAAACTATTGTGCACTTTATCATTCTTCCTCCCTTCATCGTGAATTTCATAATGAACGTGCTATGAAGTAATCATCGCACAATAATGTTAAATTAGCTGTACATTATAGCACGTGTGCTATAAAGTTTTGATTGGTTCCCGGATTTTCTCCAAAAAATTTAGGATATTTACAAAATATTTTTTTTTAATTGAAATGAAAATGATCAACTTTATATTTTGACTTCTGCTTTGTTTCCAACCTTATTTGATCTAGTAACAGCCATTGAAATAAGACAAGTACACAAACGTTTCATAAAATTACCTATAACACTATTATTTTGGCACGACGTGCTATAAAGTTTTGGGACTTAAATTTTCTCTATATCTATTATATTCTGTCCCTCGCTAAAGCTCCGGACAAAATTAAATCTAAAAAGACTTTAACCTTCTCGATAAAGAGAAAATTTCTGTCCAAAAACTTTATAGCACTGCCAACCAAAATACCAGTGTTATAAATAGTAATTACTTTTACTACTACTTCTTCTCCTACTACTTTTACTATTACTAATGCACCCTCTGAATAATTGGCAGCAATTTTTATACTATTCCAGGTACACTGCGGGGATACAAACACTTTATCATTTCATCTATATATAAATTTGGCTTGTCTGTTTGTCTGTTTGTCTGTTTGTCTGTCTGTTTGTATCCAATAAACGTCAAAACGGCTGAACCGATCGGGCCCAAATTTTTTGTGGGACATCTAGGGACCACAGGGAAGGTTTATGAATGATCAAAGTTTCAAATATTTGTCTCCATTAAAATTCGATCTTCATTAAATTTTTGAAAATTTTGAAAATCCGCGAAATTTTTTGTGAAAATCTGCGAATTATTTTTGTTTTGTTTTACGATGTACACAAAGAGAACATGTTCACAATTAATTTAGAAGATGGGCGCGAAGCGCCCTCTAAGGCTAGAAAGAAGGGCGCGAAGCGCCTTGAATTTCTAGTCTATATATAAATTTGGCTTGTCTGTCTGTTTGTCTGTCTGTTTGTTTGTATCCAATAAACGTCAAAACGGCTGAACCGATCGGGCCCAAATAGGGACCCCAGGGAAGGTTTATGAATGATTGAAATTTTAAAAATTTGTCTCCATCAAAATTCGATCGTCATTAAATTTTTGAAAATTTTGAAAATCCGCGAAATTTTTTGTGAAAATCTGCGAATTATTTTTGTTTTGTTTTACGATGTACACAAAGAGAACATGTTCACAATTAATTTAGAAGATGGGGGCGAAGCGCCCTCTAAGGCTAGTATTTTATATTTTTCTTGTAATTATTTTCAAAAATAAGTTTTTTAAACCAAAAAATGTAATCATTAACGAATTCACCCCTGTAGAAAAGTTCAAGATATCGAATCAATCAACATGATTAATCATTTATAAACTAAATATTAGTTTCTGTAAGAATGTCTATATCACGTCATAGATTATAAAAAAATGTTTATGCGCGTAGGCTAGCACTAATCAGGGAAACCCCGACAAATTAAGGCATAAAAGGTTCATTTTGCTTGATTTGATGAATAATGCATAACATAAGAAAATTAAATAAAATTAGGGAGAAGAGGAAAAATATTTGTTATCCCCGTCATAATCTTTTCTCCCTGCTTGCATGTCTTACTGGAGTATGGGATTCTTCTCTGAAATCTTACATCTGCTCCTCCTTCTCCTCTCTTCCTTAAGAATTATAATTTCTAGTCGGAGACAAGTTATAACAAAAACCTCAGGGTTGCTGTCAGAACAGAGTTTTCAGGATTGTTTTTAGAACAGAGGTATCAGGGCTGTTTTTAGAACAGAGGTATCAGGGTTGTTTTGAGAACATAGTTATTAGAGTTATAGTTAGAACAGAGATATTAGGGTTATTTAATAATATATTTATTCGTACACAATTATAATGGTACAGTATAAAAGCAACGAGGATTGAGATATATAATATACAAATATAGAATTAATATATAGTCGAAAACAATAAAGTTTTTACATATATCGTCAATAATTTCAGCGATTTCATCATAATTAAATCAGTCTAAAACATTTTGATTTTACCGAAATAATAGTAAATCTTTTAACAGTGGATATCTCCGCGCATTTTCAGTCGGATTCGCGAAAATCATGTTTGACTTAACTAAAGACTTGTTTAGGGACAGTTTATCTACAGAGGTTTCCTTTGCAATATTACATAATTTTGTTCTTTGGTCATTTTTGCATAAATCGAACAATAGTCGGATGCTTTGCATGGAATTTTGACAGATAGGGTTATAGTTAGAACAGAGATTGCAGGTTTATAGTGAAGGAGATATTTCTGGATTATATTTAGCTGGAACTTGGACCTCTGGGTTAAAGTTAGAACAGATATCTCTGGTTTCAAGTTAAAACAGAGATCTTTGGGTTAAAGTTAGAACAGAGATATATGGGTTATATAGTTAGATCAGAGATTTGAGGTTGGTCAGATCCAAAGATATCAGAGTTTCATTTATAACAAAGATCTCAGGGTCGAAACTAGAACATTAAAGGGTTGTAAGTAGAAAACAGATCTCAGGGTTGTATTCGAAGCAGAGATTTAATGACAGTTACGACAGTCAGATCAAGTAAGGGTGCGATAAGATGTCGCACTCTCAGATACATAATTCATCTATAATTCTAAATATATTTAAGGAGCGTTATTTGGAATTTATAATTTTTTCGGGGGGGGGGGCATGTAGGGTTAACGGAGGAATTAAGTCATTGCCAAAATCTTAAATTTGCTAGTACCTATATCTTAGTATCCTGATGGCGCAAACCTTTGATATTTCAAACTTAGATTATTTGATCAAACAGAATTGATGGTTTGAATTATCTAAGATCTACGACATTGGGTTGCAAAGATGTAGGGATTAGAAAATCTCAGTTTGTGGCAAAGATTCAATTCCTTTGTATTAGACTTACTTAATGTTATCTCCGTATTCTAATTATATATTGAGCTCCTGAGTTTCTCTACGAATCTAATCAAGCTGAGACAAGGTAAGCTGATTATATGTTCTCCTCCAGGTTTCTGGTTTAATCCTTTCTTTACTACTAATCACGAAGAATATTGTATTATAGGATAAGGATTGAAATAATCTATATTTACAGTTCTCTAGTTTTCTCTACAATTTAAAAACTATTTCTATATTTGCTCTCTTTTATATTTTGTGTCCATCAATTTGTAGATTGGAACATTTTCTTTTCTCTCTGAGTAATTTTCATGAAAATTGATTCCTGGGGAGTAAATTGAGTCTATTAGAGTAGATTTATCAGGGAAGGGGAAGTAAATTGAGCAACTTTTATACATATTTTCAATTTAACAATCGAGAATACTTTTTCATCTAACTATTCATCGAAATAAAATGTGTAAAACCATTTTACAAACTGTTCAGACAGGCAAGATAATTTTGAAGAGATTTTAAAAGTTTCGAAAAATAAAGAAAACTATTTAGAAAACATGATTCGACTAGGATAGGGAGAAGGAGGAGAAAAGGATAGAAAATAAGGATAAAGATATAGGATTGTGTGAGAAAAGGAGCAAGAAAGGATTGTGTGAGAAAAGGAGCAAGAAAGGAGAGGTTTATCAGAAAAGAGTTGAGAATGTTAAATGTTTAAAACTTTGGTTTAAGATTGAATATTTTCTAATCAAGATCAATACAAGAACATTAACATAATAAATTCAATTATATTGTTCAACTGTCAATTATTACTAATGATATCATTTATTAGGAATTCTCAGAAGACACAGACAAATCAACTTTAAAGGTATAAACGTTATTTTATAGTTCAGTTTAAAATGGAAGATAGTAAGGGTATAATGGAAAGGAAAGGAAAGGAGTGTCAGAAAGAAGGAATGGCGGATATGAAGGTAGAATGGAAAATATGAAGGACAAAGGTAGATTGGAGGGTATGAAGGGTAGAGTGAAGGATATGATGGGTAGAATGGATTGTATGAAGGGTGAACTGGAGGATATGAAAGGTAGAATGGAAGGAATGAAGGGTAGCATGGAAGGAATGAAATGTAGAATGGAGGGTATGATGGGTAGAATGGAAGGAATGAATGGCAGAATAGAAGGAATGAAAGGTAGAATGGAGGGTATGATTGGTAGAATTGAAGGAATGAAAGGTAGAATGGAGGATATAATTGGTAGAATTGAAGGAATGAAAGGTAGAATGGAGGGTATGATTGGTAGAATTGAAGGAATGAAAGGTAGAATGGAGGGATTGGTAGAATTGAAGGAATGAAAGGTAGAATGGAGGGTATGATTGGTAGAATGGAAGGAATGAAGGGTAGAATGGAAGGAATAAAAGGTAGAATGGAGGGTATGATGGGTAGAATGGAAGGAATGAAGGGTAGAATGGAAGGAATGAAAGGTAGAATGGAGGGTATGATGGGTAGAACGGAAGAAATGAAGGGTAGAATGAATGATATGAAGGGTAGAATTATATTGGGTATGAAGGGCGTGAAGAAAAAAAGAAAGTCTCAGTAAAGGATAATTATAAAGGAATTGCGCCACCCAGTGTAAACTATAATTAAGGCAGTATTATGTATTGGAATTTGACACAAGTATTCTAATTTGAATTGTTTTCTAAACATTCCCCTTGCACCTCTCCACCTACCCGGGTCAAGTTAGCATTTCAACATTGCATCCATTTTACTAAATCCTCTCCACCTACCCGTGTCAAGTTAGCATTTCAACATTGCATCCATTTTACTAAATCCTCTCCACCTACCCGTGTCAAGTTAGCATTTCAACATTGCATCCATTTTACTAAATCCTCTCCACCTACCCGGGTCAAGTTAGCATTTCAACATTGCATCCATTTTACGTCAAGTTAGCATTTCAACATTGCATCCATTTTACTAAATCCTCTCCACCTACCCGTGTCAAGTTAGCTTTTCAACATTGCATCCATTTTACTAAATCAGGTACTGAAACTCAACTGAAAGGTTCATAGAAAATTAATTATAGAGTGACCCATAAAAAACACCAAGATCAAGGTTTTAAACACCTTCAAATCTAACAAAAAGTCATAATATGTTTAAATATTTAATTTAAAAATATATTTTAAAACTGTTACTCCATGCACAGGAAAGCAGAAAAGTCTTTCTTTATCTGAAAATATGTTTGTTTAATGAAAATGTTGCAGAGAAAAGTTTAATAAAAGTCTCAGAGGAATTTATGTACGAAGTTCAAATTAAGCGTTATTTAGTACAAATTAACCAAACAAACCTTTTCTAGGGATAAAGATAGCAATCGCAAAAAATACACTTTACAATTTTCCCCCCAAAAAAGTTACATGTCTATTAAAAGACATATGTTCTCTTGAGTGCCTTAAGTTTCTCTGTTATAAATCTGCAAGAGATTTTTAGAAAAAACTGCAACAAAAAATAACAATTTTTTTAGATTAAAAAAAAGAAATAACTTTTTTTGCAACCCTTTAAATGGAGGGCAACAAATCCCTTAAGCTCTTAAATCTTTAAGCAAAAATT
The DNA here is from genome assembly GCF_000591075.1 of Eurytemora carolleeae. Lineage (NCBI taxonomy): Eukaryota > Metazoa > Arthropoda > Copepoda > Calanoida > Temoridae > Eurytemora > Eurytemora carolleeae. Next base: position 228,033 of record NW_019396418.1, on the reverse strand, counting down.
CTCTTTTGGCATTTTATTTTCATCTTCTATTTAATCTTTATAGTGTGGTGCATCGTGAATGTTTTGGTTAGAAAAGATGAATATACAAGAAAAATATTTAATATTTTTACAATAAATATTTCTCCAGTAAACTATGTGCACGGGAAAGAGAAATATATTAATACTAGGTCGGGGACCCAGCTTTACATGAAACATAAAAACCAACCTACTACCTTCAAATGTTTAAACCGAGCTAAATAAAATCCTAGGTTTTACCAGTTTTCCCAATCAAAAAAATGAGGCAAAGGAATTGAGTTTTTGCCACAAACTCTGAATTTATAATCCCTATATCTTTGGAACCCAATGTCGTAAATTTTTGATATTTCAAACTTTTAGTATTTGATCTAACAGAATTCATAGTTTGAAATATCTAAGGTCTACGAAAAATTGGAATACAAAGATATAGGATTTAGAAAAGCAGAGTTTGTGGCAATAACTCAATTCCTGTGAGCCAAACAAACAAACTGAGATAACTATACATTTATTAGCCTGGGAACCATAGAGTTTTCCTTATAAAGATCAACCCACTTAGTGTAATATCCCGTGGTTCTACCGAGTTCCCGAATAAAAAATTGAGGCAAATCGGTCCCGGGGTTTATGAGTTATGATTGGACATCCAAATAAACAAGCAGATTGCTACGTTATACACATCTACGTGCTTAGGAACCCAGCTTTGCCTGGAGTTTAGGAGTCAACCTACTCAACTTCTCCCGAGTTTCTCTATCACAATTTGAGGCAAATTGGTCCCGGGGTTCATGAGTTATGATCGGACATCCAAGTAAAGAAACAGATTACTACTTTATAGATAAATATTTCTCATAATTTTATATAATTTGATATTTAAAAACTTTTTAACTGTAAAGAAAATTAAAATAGTTTCCTGGGAGTCTATTGGGTAAAATATTTGATATAAATGTATCAAACTAGAAATCTAGATTAAAAATTATATAATCCGAGATCGGAACTATTGTCTGGATATCGTTAATAACGCTTGATCTTGAGATCTAATGTTTTAACTTTTAAATTTAAGGATCAAAGTTTTAGGAATAAAGAAATCTGTAAATCTGCAAAAAGTAGACACGTCAAAGACAAGTAAATGGTTTTCAATCATAACAGGAGAAAACCTGAGATTTTCAGGCTGCTGTTAGATATAGTCGTTTTCAGATTGGTTGCGTAATTGTTGAATATGATCTATTTAATACTACAACTTTTATACAAAATCTGACATATGTCCTTTTTGGTATAATTTTGACACAGTTTTATATTAATTTCTCGAGACAGGAACATAAGATAGATGTCTTACAGGTATCCTTCCAAACCTGAAATTCTCAGGTTTTATCCAATACCCCCTTTCATTTTTCCTCTTAACTAATATGTTAGATTTGCTTTTCTTATACTTTTGACCTTCTCTTTCACTATAGTTTCAGTAGAAGTAAATATTTCTATTTACTGATAGCGTCGATTGAAGGGTTCATAACTCTGATTGGATAATGAGATTGATAGAGAAAGATAGATGTTACCGCTATACTATTTCTACTGGTTCAGAATAGACAACAAACACATGGCTGAACCCTGATTGGATCAGGCGCTAATTGACTCGGCATGCTTCTGGTTTGTTTACATTATGAGGTCGGAGATCAAACCTTGAACCCGAGATTCAAAGCACACAAATTCTGACTTCTGATTGAATAAGAACCAAAATATAAATTAATCTATCTTATTAAGTCCTGATGTAATTTTATGAAAAGATTTGAAAAGTAATGAACTTGAAACAGTTAAAAAGTTTAAAATGAAAATAAATGTTCTGTTAACTTTACATATTAGTATATTTTACTGCATTTTTGAACTCCATGCATGCATATAAATGGAGGTGCATCTTTGCAAAATGTAATAAATTGAAAATATGGTCGAATACAGTTTTCCATTATTGTTATGTACATATTTAATTACATAAAACTTTTGATGCATGTTTTTCTTATTTTCTTGCACATTAATCGCAAGCAATTACTTCTATCGTTTAAACGAGTATGTTTTAAATTAGCTTTTTACTTTATTTTATTTAAAAATTACCATAGCAACCAGACATTTATCAATATTTTTCAAAATCATTCTTCTTGTTATCTGAATCTATAACATTTTGGGGCATGCTACTTAGTACCTAAGTGAGTTAGCAACCTTTGGGAGCTTCGCTGCTGCTGATACAGCAATTTTTAGGAGCTTCTCATTTAAATTAACTTTTTTGTAGCTTAGACCTGTACATTTTAGAACGAAAAACCAATTGACTTTATCTTTGGTTTTTATGAAGGAATTGGCAAAATTCTCATTGATTTTTGCATGAGAGCACGCAACTTTTGGGTCAATATAATTGGTTTCCCACAAAGCATATTATTATAGAGACTGCTTAGAAGATCGGCCTTTATCTTTTGAAATGATTTGCGAGATTCCTCCGTCAACGTACTTTTACATGCAGGATTCTAGCAATTTTGAAAACACACAAAAGGCAGTCCACATTCTGTACAGGCCGGAATTTACTAGGAGTATTTTTTATTGTTAATCTAAGAATTAGACTTTAGAATGACTGCCACCAATTACTTCAAAGATCAAAGCTACGACCTTCATGTCTTCTCTCAACTTTCATGTTTCGACGGACACTTTATATATACATACATGTACTTAGTTTCCGGGACACTTTATATATACATACATGTACTTAGTTTCCGGGACACTTTACATATACATACATGTACTTAGTTTCCGGGACACTTTATATACATACATGTACTTAGTTTCAGGGACACTTTATATATATACATGTACTTAGTTTAGGGGACACTTTATATACATACATGTACTTAGTTTCCGGGACACTTCATATATACATTATAAATACATGTACTTAGTTTCGGGGACACAATATATATATATACATACATGTACTTAGTTTCGGGGACACTATATAGTATAAATACATACATGTACTTAGTTTCGGGGACACCCTATATATACATACATGTACTTAGTTTCAGGGACACCCTATATATACATTATAAATACATGTACTTAGTTCTAGAATAAAGTTTTAAACTGAATGAAAACTATATTCCTCTGAAACTTTGTTAAAGATATAATCTTGAAACCTGAATCTAGAATGCTCCCTCGGATTTCCTGAAAGATAGGACAGGTCTATTAAACCAAGGACCCGGATCAGAATAAGTAATAAGCTAAACCTGACAGTGTAATCAGACTTTTTCAAAAATACAAAATATTTGGTTTCACACAGAGCGTAGGCTGCCTATAGATAAAAGATTTTCCTTTTTTGATTTAAATTTTTTTGGAAAAGGATAAAAAAAATTTTTAATCTGAATATAATTAGTCAAAATCTAACAAAAAGAAATTCTACTTTAGAATTAATTTATAAAACATTTTAAGGAAAATGAAACTTTGTAGGACTCGATTGATCCTCTATTTCAATAGTTAGATGCCTGATTCACAACGGTACCCTTTAAACCTCTATTTGAATAATAATGAGAAAGTTTTCCACTTTGAAACGTTTAAAATTCTGACGATATCCATTATTGTCTCTGCAGCATATAACCGCAAATCGAAGGATCAGTGAATATTCTGTAAATATTTCCGTTTAACATTAAGTTGACAAAATTACTTTGAAAATATTCGGATTTATTTATGTTTGGAGTGTAAACTAATATAGTATTCTTTTTATCTATTTAATTAAAAATATGGAACATTCATCTGTTTAATTATATTTATTTGGTATCTACATACATACATTTAATTATATTCTTATAAATTTTAAATCGTTCGTTAAGGAAAAATTAGTGTTTCTTCTAGTGTTTCTTCTTTTATAGGGACTGTAAAGCAAAAATTAAATGGGGTATAGGCTGAAACCATTTTAGGAGTTGATCGAGACCCATGAGAGTTCTATATGATATCCTGTATCGAGAAATTGATATATAAATTTTGTGTCATATTCGGCAAATTCTCAACCAATCTGAAAACGACGATATCCTATAGGAGCCTGAAAAACTTAGGTTTGCTCCTATTATTATTTGAATTTAACAGTTTTTCATTTTTAATAGATATAAGTGATAATATAATTACTACGTCCGGATCACGTGACCAGAACTCCCACCAATGCCACTGCAGTATCATTGTAATACAGACACAGTTATGTGACAATGATACATCAGATAGAACACTTAAGGATCTCAATCAACTCCTAAAATCCTTAGGTTTTACCCCCTTTCATTTCTCCTTTGCAGTTCGTTTAAGCATGTCAGTTTTTTATATAAATTATGAAGGCAAAAGAACTGAGTCTTTGCCACAAACTTAGAGTTTCTAATCCCAAAGCTTTTCAACCCAATGTCGTAGACCTTAGATATTTCAAACTATAAATTCTGTTAGATCAAATAATCAAAATTTCAAATTTCAAATGTTTACAGTAGCAGGTTGCTTTAAGATATAGGAATTAAAAAATTAGAGCTTGTGACCCATTTTCTTTGTGAAAATAACATTTTAGGTTTTTGTGGAGCCAGCTAAAGCCCTAGCCCCCGAATATCAAAAATGGCTCAAATGGGATGCCCAAACTTAATCTGGAAAAGTCTGAACAACTGAATTAAGAAGAGAGACCGGAGAGAGTGTTAAGACACTAATTTAAATGTTGAAAGATTTTCTACATTTGCATATTCTAACAATTATAAAAATGAAAGTGTAGAAAAATTAAAATAAATGGCACGGTTTTCTTTAACTAAAACAAATTCTACTTTATTCTTAATTACCGTCGACGGTAATAATATCGAATAAAAATTAACCTTTATTTCCTTGTCTTACAATTCAAGTTGGATTGTTTCACACTAAAACCACAGAAATCCAGTCTGCTCACCTGGATTTAATAGTTCAGTCCATAAACCTACAATTTGACCAAGTAAACATAGATTTTTCTTTTTTAATCCTTTTTGTCGGAACATGCAATTAAAATGAAAAAGGACAACAACTTAAGTTTAATGATTGTTGAAATAAAGACGGTAACAGGATTATATTCGAATAGAACAAACCAAATATTCAAGTGTCACACCGCTTTGTCCTTTCATTTCACCTCAATCATACTATTTTGTAGACCTACAATATGAAACTTAGTTTTCAGGAAGAAAATAAATAAAAATGTAATAGATGTTTGTGTGAGATCTTGCAACCTTTGGATCCCTGTGAAGCAACTAATTTTATAATTTAATTTTATTTTTTTCAGTTTTAAAAATATAGGATCTGTTAAATACTACTTAAATTATTCAAGTTTCAAAGTTGAAAAACCTAAGTGTAATATTCGCTAGATTCCTCCGCTATTAACAAAATAAAAACTTTTATTTCAAACTATCTTAGTTTTTTGAACTTGATATATAATCCTGAAAAATGAAAAAAATGTAAAAAATATTCTAAAAGAGCTTGATATATAATCCTGAAAAATGAAAAAATGTAAAAAAAATTTTGCTGACGATTAAACCATATTTTTATCCATATTCTTGAAAGATTATGTAGTTATTCAGCCAATAAATTCTTTAAACTTTGCTAACAATATTCTATTTACTTTCTGCGGTGAAAGATTTAGGAATTTAAATGGAGCTTTTTATTAAACATCCTTCCGCTGTCCTAGCAGAACCATTTCAGTCAAAGATTTCAAGTCTGATGTTAAATATACAAAATAATCATGTAAATTTTGCGCAAAAAAAAATCATCGTTAAATATTTTTCTAATTTAATTTTTCTGTAATTTTCTAAAACGGGTTTAGTTATCTCTGTTTATATTAATAAACAACTAAAGTTTCTGCTGGAGAAGTAAATCATACTTGGCAAAAAGTTTGGCAATGTATCTCAGATAAAAACCCAACAGGAGATCCCCCCCAGCATAATGGAAACATTTAATATGAGGATGAAACCCTAGTTTACTAATCGCATCGATAAATAACAATACAGATAGAACAGTAGATGTCGTCTTTTCAAGATTTAGGGGTCTTTCATTCACAATAACCCTGAAGCAGAGGCCCAACGGAGTTACGCGCGTGTTGCGTTTAATTACAAGACAGAGAAAGTCTGTTCTAACCCCCTAAATATTGAAAAGACGATATCTAATGTTCTATCTGTATTGTTAATAATCTATGATTCTAACCGTCTGAAAATTCAAAATGGTGGTGAGGGAATTCAAATAAGAAAGCAATGGTGCGGCAATGTTGAATGCAATAAACAATTCCCCCCCTTCTCCCTCCCCCCTCCCACCCAATTTCAAGGTTGTTTTGAACTAAAGTTTAAATTCATGACATTAAATCATCCTTTCTATCATGCACGCAAAAATAAACTTTAACATTTTAAAACTGTTGATCACGATAATAAAAATTTATAAATTTTTTCCTGCTCAAATAGATTTTCTTATTTATTTTAAATCAAACAATAAAAAAACCCAAATATTCTTTTTATACCATTTGACAAAGTTTTTTTTACCTTTTTACAAGGTTGTGCTTCTTTATCTTGAATGTAAATTGAATATTCTACAAGGTCGCAAAGCTATTTTATCAAAAAAAATACAAAATATGTATTAAAGTTTTATTTCTTCTCAGTTTCTATGCGGAAACCAGACTGGTTGATAAGTAAAAGAACCGTGTGTGCAGAATATTCTACGCATTGGATACATGCACGTACCCCATCTCAATACAAGTTTGAAAAAAATTTGTATCAAATACAAAACTCTTTAAAAAACACCAACGCCTCTGAAAACAAAAACTATCTCTTTCTAAAAAAATCACTAACCATTTGTTTTAAGGGACTGTTGTTGGAATTTCAATTGACCCTCCATTTAAAGAGGGACATGTCCGATTAAAAATGCTGCATCCCTTAAAACCTTAATCTGTTGAATAATGTTGAAGATATTTTCATATTTATAGTTTGAAAATTGTTTAATTCTGATAATTTCACTATTGTTCCTGCAAGTCTTATATTTGTAGATGAACCCCAATTAAAAATAATCAATTTTACAAAAGAGAACAATGAATATCTAATTTATTTTTGATCAGACAAATCGAACAGTCTGGACTTGAAATGGAATGTCACTGTACAGTCTCTTTAAAACTCAATACCCTCCCCTTATAAAAAAAATACTATTAAAAAATCCATTATTTTTTTAAGTTAAAAATTATAAAACACTACTCCAGGCTCCTTCTATTAAAAAACACCTTTAAACAAACCCTTACTTTTTTCTTTAAAAAAAACCCTACTCTTCTTCTCTCTTTAAACCCCTACTCCTTTAAAAAAAAAATCTCCAGACTCCTCCCTTCAAAAAGAACTATTCCAGAATCCTCTCTTAAAAAAAAAACTTCTCCTTTAAAAAACTTCTCCAGACTCTTCCCTTTAAAAAAAACTTCTCCAGACTCTATTCCCTAAAAAACATTACTCCATTCCTCCCTTTAAAAAAACATTACTCAAGAATCCTCCCTTTAAAAAAAACTACTGCAAACTCCTCCCTTTAAAAAAAAACATTACTCCAGAATCCTCCCTTCAAAAATAAAACTTCTCCAGACTCCTTCCCTTTAAAAAACATTCCTCCAGAATCCTCCTTTTAAAGGTACCGGCCATGTTAGGTAGTTGAACTGAGTTGTGGAAAACTACTTTCGGAGACATATTGAACTTATTAATAATCTAAAAAAACAAATTCTGAAAACGTATCTACCCCCAAGGCAGGAGTTTTGAACGTCGAATTTGCGCTCAAACTCAGGATTTACAGATCTTTAAAAAGTGTAATATGTCTCAAATGAATCCGAAAGAAGTTTTCCACAACACTGCATACTCAGTTAATTTACCTTACATAGCCGGTCACTCCCTTAAAAAAAAAACACTACTCCAGTCACCTCTGTTGAAAAATCACTGTTTATCTTTTTAATAACCAACTACTCCCTTTAAAACCCATTACTTATCTACTTTAAAACTATTACTTCTCTCATTTTTAAACCACAACTCTCTTTAAAACCCCAATAGCCTTTACTTCAGAAAACACTACAACTCATTTTTAAAACTATTACTCCTTCCTTCATAAACAACTATTTCCTTTAAAATCCCTTTTCCTCTAAAAACCACTACCCCTTTCTGAAAAAAACGCACCCTTGTCTTCAAAAGCATGTCAAAACCCCACTACACTGGCTTTTCATTAAACTCCACAACAACATCTTTTAAAAACTGCCACCTCTTCTCCCTTTAACCCACATTTCTCCACTCTGAAAAATGTATTGTTCTTTAGATCTTGTTCTTCTAGATCATTGAGAGCTCCAGTTCCCGGTGTGACATTTGAAAACCGTACTGCAGACCGTCGGACAATTAAATGTCTCTCTGAACTTTTGTTGGGTTTTAAACTTTAAATATAATCTTGATTTTATCTCTGAGTAAAGATTTTAGGACTGAATGGAGGTTTTTTTAATTAGTTCATTAATTAATTCTGTCACCTGCAGTCTAGGGGACTCTATTCAACTTATAATTATAATTAACACCAAGGTGTTTTTTATTGACAGACTTTTCCTTAGAAAATATTTTCTATTTTCTTATTTTGATATTTCCAGAGACTAGTGTTAACTAGTAATAAGAATTTAATAAAATCTGTTTGAACATTTTTGAAATATTTTACGATTTTTTATAAGAAAAGGTGGGACTGCAGGATGCATTGAATTTTTAAACGTATTTAGAAAGCTTAAATCGTCTTCATTTTAATTATAAATTATAAATCGATATTCTTAGGGGGAAGGTTTCTTAAAAAAAGTAAGTGTTATTATCTGAGAGTTACTTATAAAAACATTTATTCCTGTTTCGAGGATTTTTGGTAATGAAGACGACATTTTAATAGTTTCCAGGAATGTTCGAAAACAAGTTGTAAGCTAAATATTATTTTAAAAAATAAAATCAAAACATATTATGAAAAATCAACTATATACAAATGTGGCGAAAGATAATCGATGACTATAGGTTGTAATATCTGAATGATTTGGTTGAAATTAAATAGATTTTTTTACGGTCTAAGTCGTATGTTGCATCTTTCTGAATTTGTATGGACACTACGTTCTTCGGTATTAGTCGTTTTTAACAATTTTCTCCTTATAGACGCAACAGATTGAAGCAAGATTAGTAGCGATCAAAAGCGCTTTTTTATCGCATTAAGCCTATACCCCCTTTCATTTTTCGCGGACACTCCCTTTAACTTTTTTGGTTTTCCAAAATTGCAGCGTGCTACAACAACTGCTCTAATGGCCATAATTGCTCTATTACGTTATTTTCTCTAAATGAATTTGCTCTCAGCTCAATTTGCTCGACACCAAATATTTAACATCAGTGATAATACAGTGCTTATCTAACAGTGCAATAAGTTTATTTTGTGTTCTTTACTTTCTGTTTTTACACTCTTTTATTTAATCTTGGAAAACATGTCAACTAATGGGAGAAAAAGTTTTCTTCCTTGTTAAATTTAACACTAATGACGTCATGAATAATTTGTCCATTTCTCTGTTGCCACCTATTGTACATAATAATCTGATTGCTCGGCATTAGAAATTCTTTAGACGAAATCTGATGTTAATGCTAATGTCGCAATTCGCAAAATAAAAATGGCCGCGGTTTAAAGATCTGTTGATAGTTTGAATATATGAAGATAAGAAGATATGAGGACGGATAAAACCATCAAGAATATTGTAATGTATTTATGGATATATATATGACAGGATATAAAACAATATATTTACATAATCTTATATATATACATAAACTAAACAAATAATATTCAAAATACAACCCAAAATACACAGTACACAGTATACACTATACAGTAAACAGTGCACAGTCCGCAGTATGATGTAAACATTGCACAGTACACAGTACACAGTACATAGTACACAGTACACAGCACACAGTACACAGAACACAGTACACAGTACACAGTACACAGTACACAGTACACAGAACACAGTACACAGTACACAGTACACAGTACACAGTACACTGTACACAGTACACTGTACACAGTACACTGTACACAGTACATAGTACACAGTACACTTTACACAGTACACTGTACACAGTACATAGTGCACAGTTCACAGTACACAGTACACTGTACACTGTACACAGTACACTGTACACAGTACACTGTACACAGTACACTGTACACTGTACACAGTACACTGTACACAGTACACTGTACACAGTACACAGTAAACAGTTACCCAAGGTTGTATTTAAGGGTTGCTTACTCTAGATGCGCTCCAATGTACGGAAAATGTTGTCTCCAAGGCAATTGACAGTTAATCCAGCGTAAATACAATTGTGAGACCGGCCCGATCATCCTCATCCGCATAATCACAATTCAGTGATATCCTTTGCGGTTTTTTTATTTTAACTGTCCATTGCCTAAGAGACGACATTTTCCTTACATTAGAGCGCATCTAGAGTAAGCAACCTTAATATACAACCTTGGATAAAACCAAAGTCCAAGGCACTGTAAACCGTGTCTTGAAATTGTATGCGATATTTTCATAGCTGTCTGGATCTCTGGATCTTCGTAAAGCTTGGCAATTTATTCAAAATAGATCACTTTAAAACTTTTAAGAAATTCACTAGATTTTAGATTTTTCAAGAAAAAAAATAATTTCAACAAATATTATGAAAGCTTGAAGCCTGAACTCTCTCAAAATGCACAAAATTGAATGAAATGCTTTGGTGCGAGATTAATTTAATTGAAAATGCAACATAAAATGATAAGACTGGTGTAGGAAGTTTTTCACAGTTTTGTCAATTTTTGAATTTCATTGGAGTTTGGGTTTCCTTTTTTTCCGGATCAATTTGGTTTCTTAAAGGCCTGAGGAAACCTTTCCTGAAGCTGTAAAGAATGATAAACAATGAAAACTGTTGGAAAATTAACTGTAGAACCATGTTTAACCGAACTACGAATAAATTTACTGCTCCACAGTAACATTCTGAAAAAAAGTTTAATGGACGATTATTCCAGATCAAATTTGAACATCTGAATCTTTCATATTCCGGATCAAAGGAATTGAGTCTTTGTCACAAACTCAAAGTTTGAAATATATAAGGTCTACGACATTGGGTTAAGTAGATATAGGGATTAGAAAATCAGAGTTAGTGGCAAAGACTCAATTCCTTTGGACATCTTAATCTATCATATTCCGGATCAAATTTGGACATCTGAGTCTATCATACATTTCAGTTTTTGTATTTTAGACAATAAAATGCGTGTTTAACTATAACAGCAAAATCTGTAAAATAATTTAATTTAATTTCATGTATTTCACTATGTTTTGTTCTGGTTTTTAAACTTTTTGTCAGTTTGCCAGACTTAACGTACCTTTCGTTTAAATACCTGAGTCTAAATTCAATTGAGTAATTTAATATTCTGACGCAGAAATACTTTTCAAAAAGAAATAAAGAAACTGAAAATTGCAAAAATAAACAAATTTTCAAAACCATCAACCTTTTCAATTCAGGGAAAGAAAGTTCCAAACCGTGATTTGGCCCAGACCTGACACTCAGTGTGAAAAGTTATCTTTTTTTAACTGTTTATATTTTTTAACTTAAGTCGAGCAGAAAAAAAAATCGTCTGCATACTTTAATTTTATATAGTTAAGACTACATTTTTAAACCAAAAATTTAAATACTTATAAACCCCTGCAAAAAAATGAATTTCAAGTTCACAGATTTGAATCAATGATACTTCTCAAGCATTTACACAGTTTGGTGACTAAATAGGTTTTTCGAATACAATAATATATTCTGTTCTGAAATTTCAAAATATAACGACTTGTAAAATTGAAAACTTCTATTACGAGGAGGTGTACGATCAATAAGTTTTGTGAAAATTTTCTAGAAGTTTTAGTTCTAAATTTTTTTTTTTTGAAAGTTCACTTTATCTGAACCAGATTCATTTTTGGCCAGGTTGGCGTCTAAAAGATATTTGTTGTGATGTAAGGAGTGTTCTCCTGAAGGTAGATTAGCTTCGTTATCACAGCATAGGAATATCTAGAATAGTAACCGGAGAAAGGGGACACTTTGGAGGCTCTGTTACCAAAACTGTTTTATTAGACGATGCAAAAACCAAGCAAAACCCTGAAATGATTTGATGAACTTTGATGGTTAAGGAGGGAAATTCGAATATTTGAAGGATTATGACATGTCCGGGCGGAAAAAGACCATCAAGACCCCAAAAAGGTTGGAAATATTGCAAATTGTTCAAACCATATTAGCAAGGGTTCAAGAAGTATGTTTGCCAAACAGCCTGATATATGATTTTACACTGTAAACAAAGTTGTAAAGCAAGATTTAAAAATGACAAAGATCTGGGTTAAATTTGTCTCCGACTTAGGACTAAAGGATTTAAATTGATAATGGATCTCAAATGTAAATCAAAACCAAAAATATCCTAAAAAGCCCTTCATACATTCAATACTCAATCTTTTTCTTCTTTTGATCGCTCTTCAAGTGTCTAAAACAGACTCTGATGGATCAAGTTTGAAATCGTTCTGAAAATGTTCTTGCTGTGACGATTACGTTCGGAAGAACGTTCCTCACATTACAACAAAGATCTGATTAACATCAACTGATCTGAAAAACTATCCGGTATAAATATAGAGAACTTTCGAAAGAAATTACAGGACTGAAACTTCTAAAAGTACCCCTAATTTGTTTAGCGAAATTTATTGATCCCACCTCGTATTAACATATAATTAAATTGAACAGAAAAATAAGGAATTTTTTTTTTATAAAAAATTATGGAAACTTGAATCATCTGTACTTTCTGTATTTAAAAGTATAATGCGGAAGTAAAATTTAGAATAATTTAGAAGATAAAAATATTTTCATTAAATAATGTTATTCTGTAAACTATAAAAGTGGGTTTTGTTCTGAATTGTTGAATAAATATTTTCAAATTATGGTTTTTTTTCGTAAGTTGATTTTTGTTCCAAAACGCGTCCAAGATTAGTATTTTTGCGGAAATGGAAAACCCTGAATTTTAATTTTAGAAAAGAAGTAAATCATATCATTTGTAGATATCGTCGTGCTTAATAATATGTTGAAAATAGTTTCTTCAATTGATATTTGCTCTCGGCACAAAAAAAGTTATTAAAACGTTGATCATAATATTTGTGCCTAAAACTGACACTCAGTGTCAGGTTTGGTGCATAAGCACGACTTGGAACTTTCTTGCCCTGGAATAGCAATGGCATATTGGAATAGCATAAACCTTCATCATTTCAAGCTTTGATTATTTTTGCTTGCAGAATATGTTAGTTTGAAATATCAACGTTCTACTACACCAGGTTGCAAAGATATGAATTACAATATTCAGTTCCTTTTTGTTTATATTTTATTTGTATACCTAGACAGATAATGTTGATTTAACTAATTTTCTCGTCATTGTTGGCTTAAGTAGATATTTATAATTATACTTATCAAATACTAGTATAATATATAAATAGATAATCTAGCGTAAAATGAATTTGTAAAGATTCCCCTGGACTAAACCCTGAAATATATTCCTTGATTAAACAGCAGTGCTAGGATATTACTAGAGTATTGCTGAGATTAACCTGCTGAGTAATTTAACAATTCTTCTCACAAATGTTTAGAATATATCTTGAAATGTAGTTTTGAATAAACAAGATGAACAAATTGAAATATAATTTTTAAACAAGGTGTTCAACTAAACTAAAACCTTTTTATTCCTCCTTCTCCTCCCACCTACTCCATCCCAACAATTCCTCCAACCCTATCCATCCTTCTCCTCCCACCTTTTATAACCCTCCTATCCATCCTTCTCCTCCCACTTACTCCTTCGCAACCATTCCTCCAACCCTATCCATCCTTCTCCTCCCACCTAATTCATCCCTCCTACTCCTCCAACCCTATCCATCCTTCTTCTCCCAACTACTCCATCCCTTCTATCCATCCTTCTCTTTCCACCTGCCTTAACCCTTCTATTCATCCTTCTTTTTACACCTGCTCTAACCCTCCTATCCATCCTTCTCCTCCCACCTACTCCAACTCTCCTATCCATCCTTCTCTTCCCACCTATTCCAACTCTCCTATCCATCCTTTTCCTCCCACCTACTCCAATTCTCCTATCCATCCTTCTCTTTCCACCTGCTCTAACCCTTCTATTCATCCTTCTTTTTCCACCTGCTCTAATCCTCCTATCCATCCTTCTCCTCCTACCTACTCCAACTCTCCTATCCATCCTTCTCTTCCCACCTATTCCAACTCTCCTATCCATCCTTTCACCTATTCCAACCCTCCTATCCCACCTTTCAACTACTCCAACCCTCCTATTCCTTCTTCTCCTCCACCAACTGCAATTTGTCTGCAATCCTTTTCCTCTTTTTTTGTAACTTTCCATCTTAACCCAACTTCATTTAACTTCTTTGTTTTTGATTTCTTTCTGCTTTTGATTTCTTTCTCTTCCCAACTATATACTCCATTCCTCATCTATCTAAGTTGCTAGCTAACTAATCTTCACAGTCCAAGTTTAATTTCACAGAGCAGAGAACTGTGAAATATGGAACAAATTCTATAAATATATAATTATTAGAGGATCTTAGGGGATTGGTAGTCATGGTATAAAACAACAGGGGACCACTGATTTACGGGGATTAAACAAAAATGCGGGGATTTAGGGAGAGATCATAAGAAGGGAATTTTAGTCGTTTGGAGGAGGGTAGGGGGTAACACCAGGTCTAGGTATGAAGTATTGATGTTGTAAAAATTACTTATTTAAAGGGATTATCCACTTTGAGCAGTAACTCTGTTTTAAAAAAAAAATTATTTTTTGCTTGTCTTTTCTGTAGAAATCCACAAGTTACTCTCTAAAAAACGAGACCCGAAAGCATTGATATTCTGATAGAAATGGAAGGTGTTTGAATTAGGGTAACAATCCCTTTAGCTTTGCAAAAATATTATGATAAAATGGGGAAGGGGTAGGGAGAAAGGGCAAGGAATGGGGACTGGGGAGGGAGGGGGTGGAGGGGGAGGGGGTGTAGGTTCTGAATCTGAAAGTTCCATTTGTATTATATGTAAACTCATCGGAGTGTAAAGTAAATATTTTATGAGCATCAGGTCGAAAAGTTTCCAAATTGGATTTTTTATGATAAGGATTGGATGCCATCAGTATNAGGTGGATACCATCTGTATATATATTATATATATAATAATAAATGTAGTGCCCGGAGTTGCCTAGGTTTATATTATTATTCAAAGTTATGGTTACTCCTGCCGTTTACCCGCACTCGTAGAATTTCCAAAATTTCCAATAAAAAAAATCAGCTTTTGCCACCTTCGGGGTTCCCTTAAAAAAATGCAGCCAAATTGGTCCACCCGTTTGGCAAGCTAGAGCTGACATATATATAAACTGAAATATATACTGAAATAGTATCCTGAAGATTGCGTTAAAGCATAAAACAACTTGTAGATACGATACAAAAACTGATAAAATAGTTGTTGATATTTCTTATGTATATATATATATTTATATATGATCGAGCGAATATTTTTATTATTAAAGACAATGTACATTTAAAGTTTTAAACATAATCTGTTGATCCTAGTTTTTAAATGGATAAAGTTAAGTTCATAATTTGGTAAAGTATGAAGAGTTAAACACTCCCAGAGCTGGAAACTTTTGAATGGGCGTAATGAGTTTAACTCTTCGCAATAATCGCATAAGAATTTGAAGTTCTGGCCACCGAGAGATCGGATGGTTCTCCCGCTGGGATAGAATGAGTTAAACTCATTTTATTCATTGAAACGCAATCCTAGCTCAGCTCAGATAATATGAATATTAATTGATAAAGAAGAGGATCAAAATCATTCAATGTTTAGAAGATTTATGAATTTCTTTCTTTTAAAATGTTCCATTTCTATTTTAAAGATAAAGATAAAACATTTTAAACTTTGTCACAATGTTGCTAATAATTAAGCAGAATTAAATATTTACACCCTCTCCTTTCCTTAGACTTTATTTTCTTCTTTCTGAAATTGAAAACTTGGTTTTCTACTTCTTAAAAATATATCTTTTCTGTGTTGATGAATTTATTATTCTTGGCAAGCAACTGTATAATGTATATTGTATAACTCTAAATTGAAAGAAAATAACAGAATTCTTTTTTCAAGTAATATTTCTCTGTTATATATTGGACCCTGAACTGGGTCCTTTTTCTGTTGTATATTGGACCCTGAGCTGGGTCTGTTCTCTGTTGTATATTGGACCCTGAGCTGGGTCTGTTCTCTGGTGTATATTGGACCCTGAGCTGGGTCTGTTCTCTGGTGTATATTGGACCCTGAGCTGGGTTTATTCTCTGTTGTAACTTGTACCCTGAGCTGGGTCTGTTCTCTGGTGTATATTGGACCCTGAGCTGGGTCTGTTCTCTGTTGTATAGTGGACCCTGAGCTGGGTCTGTTCTCTGTTGTATATTGGCCTCTGAGCTGGGTCTATTCTCTGTTGTAACTTGGACCCTGAGCTGGGTCTGTTCTCTGTTGTATAGTGGACCCTGAGCTGGGTCTGTTCTCTGCTATATATTGGACCCTGAGTTGGGTCTGTTCTCTGTTGTATATTGAACCCTGAGCTGGGTCTATTCTCTGTTGTATAGTGGACCCTGAGCTTGGTCTGTTCTCTGTTGTAACTTGGACCCTGAGCTGGGTCCGTGGTTTAAACTCGTCTCCAACTCTCCCAGGGAAATCAAACTTAATTCTTCCTTTAGAACTAATTCTAGTTCTAGAAGTTATATACCACTAAACGGTCTCAACGGGCTCAATCCGTGAGTAGAACATCATGCAATAGGGTTTAGATATTTTATCATTAATAAGCTTCGATGAAGGGGGCCGAACGGGGGGGGGGCATTGACTTGTATATTTTTTTATAATTGTATTCCTGTATCCCTATATCCCTGCATCTCTGGATTCCTGTTTCCCTATATCCCTGTATCCCTGTATCCCTGTATCTATGCATCGCTGTACCCCTGTACCCCCTGTATCCCTGTATCCCTGTATCCCTGTATCCCTGTATCTCTTTATCCTTGTATCCCTGTATTTCTGGTTGCTGGTTGAGTGGTTGAGTGAATTGAAGGATCTATACGCTAAAGCTTGGGGGACAATACAGAGAAAATACTTCCAGACGAGAACCAATCGTTTAGACATGCTTCCTTATACCGCTTCAGTGACNAGACCCCTCCCCTCTCATCGTTCTTTTTATTTCTTCAACGTATTTATTCCCCTCCTCTTGGTATTGTTCCCAAAAACGTCTGGATGGAAATTTAGGGAGTTTCCTTCAATACCAGAGAAAAAGATGAAGCTAAGAAGCTACTCAATCCTGCTCCGGCATTCAGGAGGAATGATTGGTAGAAAATCAGGATAAACACTTCAAGAGGCGGAATATGTGTCTGGTTGAAGGGAAGAGAATGTAATTTGAAGAAGAGGAAGAAATATAGAAAAATATCAAGTTTACACAATTAAGTATTATATTTATCTTTAGTTTGTAACCAGAAATCAGTGGACAACAATTACTGTATAAACCATAAATGCAAGAAAACCCCTATTTTTCCTTGGCGGCACAATCACACTTATCTGTGACCACCACCGCCATAGACTGTCTACATAACTTGACGTAACTTTAACAAATTATATATGTAGACAAGCTTAGAAACACAGCTTTGCCCGGAAACAAAACCCTTTCTATAAAAGGCAGCTCAATAAATTTAGAATTTTTAAACGAAGGTATGAGCTTCCCGCGGTTTTACCGAGTTCCTCTATTAAAATTTCAGGGAAATCTATGAAAGGGTCAGGAGTTATAGTCAGCTAAATACAAACAATCAAGCAATTTGACCAAAATAAAATTCCAGGTACTGCAAACTAACCAGGAGGAGAAGGTCAAATTCAGTTGACTTTACTGTTAGGACTTTATGACTCCGTTGCTCGTCTGGTTGTGATTTACACACAAGTGTAAGAAGAGCTAATTTATTCGATTAAACATTATAAATTAAATAAAATTTTTGTTTTTCTTAATAACTCTTAAGGAGTTATGATACAAGACATATAAGATTCAAGCTTGTCCATTTTACATCAGTTTAACGTGCGGGAAGATCCCTGAGTTCCTATTTATTTCAAAATATATCATGTTTCTCTTTAAAGAGGAGAGAACAAATACTAACTTTCTCATTGAGTTAGATTTTCTTTTTACTTTAGGTCACAGCAATCTTTAGAAAGGTAAATATTTCTAATTTAGGAACCCAGCTTTGCCTGAAAATAAAACTTTTATTATATAAGTCAACCCAATCAATTCCTGGGGTTCAGCGAGTACACTCCTGTATGCCGAGTCCATTAGCACCTGAACCAATCAGGGTTCAGTCATGTGTTTGTTGTCTATTCTGAACCAATAGAAATTGCATTTTAGTAACATCTATCTTTCTATCTATCTCATTATCCAATTAGAGATAAATCCTCATATCGGCGCTGTAACAGTAAATGGAAATATTTACTTCTACTGAAACTGGGGTTCATGTATCATGATACAAGCAGACACACAGAAAAACTGAGATTAATACTATATATATATAGATATATACAGATACCTTAGTTTTCTTTAAAACCTTGAAAAGGAATTGACTCTTTGCCACAAACTCTGATTTTCTAATCCCAATATCTTTGGAACCCAATGTCGAAAACCTTTGATATTTCAAACTTATATTTTTTGATCTAATAAAAGTCATAGTTTGAAATTTCAAAGGTTTACGACGTTGGAATCCAAAGACATAGGGATTAGAAAATCAGAGTTTGTTGCAAAGAGTCAATTCCTTTCTGACACAGTATTTTTCAATAAAGCGACTTAACTTAGATGAAACTAGCAAGTCTAAGTTTTGGTCACAATCTAGATATCAATTCATGATTTCATTTCTCAAATAATTGTTTGAAATGCTAATGCTTTTATTAATATCTGATATTAATAAATTAAAGGGAATGTAGCCGTGATTACAAGTAATCTTCCATTTTTGCGTTAATTTAATGTGACCGTAAATATAATGTAAGCCCTGACAGCCCTTTGTACAGCGGTACTCTTGGTAAACCATTGTCTAATCCAGGTTGATGAAATTATCCTCATTTTTCAAACCAAAAATGTAGTGCTTACAAATTTTTAAAATACTATTATCTAATTTCAAAAAGTCACAGTTGCACAATCAGTTTTCAGTGATTAGTGATAGATTATCAGATCGACAAATGTTTGTGAATTTGGCATGCTATTCTATACATGTACGGTACTTTGAAATTACGTCTTAACTTCCTTAATAAGTTACATTAAATACGTTGACAATCCCATAGAATTATCTATCTACGAATTTATTAATCTATATCCAATATCCATATAACAAAGCTCTTTTCTCATATACGTATATCAGCTATAGTCGGCCAAACGGCTGTACCGAATGGGCTGACATTTTTTGAGGGAACCCTTGAGTACCCCGGGGGTAACATAGGCTAAATAAATTTTGAATTTTTTTTTTTTTAAATCGATTTGAAAAAATTTTATGGGCAACGCCGGGAAATTCAGCTAGTTAATCTTAAAAAGAATTAAATCTATGCTACAAACTCAAACTTTCTAATCCCTATATCTTTGCAGCCTACAGGTGTAAACCTTTGATATTTACAACTTAGATCAAACTTAGATTCAAAATAAAAAATAAACCAATTTTATGTTTTTTTTCACTTGCTTTTTCAGCTGTTACAAAACTACAAGGAGAATTATATAAAGAGAAAAGAAAAGGTTGTATTTCCTTCAGAAGAAATATAAAACCTTCTCTATAGTCTGTTCAAGTACCCACTTCAAATTTGAGCAGGAGACAATGTTTTTCATTTTACTTTAATGATATCATTCTACAAAATTTAAACCTTTATAAACAACTAGCTTGGGAACCCAGCATTGCCCGAGTTATTCATAGTTACACCCGCAATTTACCCGCACTTGGTCGATTTTATTGGACAACTAAATAAATAAAAGTTAACCCACTAAACTTAGAATTTCAAAACTAAGCTAAGAACATTGCCGTGGCTCTCCTGAATTCCCCAATCAAAATTTGAGGCAAATCTGTAAAGAGGTTCCTGAGTTATGATCGGAAAAACAAATAAACACAGAATAGAGATTACATTTTTATATAAATGGATACAAGACTTTGAATCATTATTACCTATAAACAGGATTACCCACAAAAGATAAGACTTCAAGAACGACTTTAAACTCTTTAAATAAACGAAAACTCTTTAAATAAACGAAAACTCTTTAAATAAACGAAAACTCTTTAAATAAACGAAAACTCTTTAAATAAACGAAATCTCTTTAAATAAAATGATCTGAAGGTTGAAATTCCATGTTTGAGTTAGATGACAAGCTCAAGTACCCGGCGTTGTCCTAAAAAAAATTATTTCCGAAAACAATTTAAGCCAATTCGGTCCAGTCGTATGTATATATACAAATATACAAATACATGTATCACCCCGGACTAACCAGCGTGAGCAGCATTCGGTTTCTTCTATTTGAAATGAAACGTGTTTTGGTCTATAATTCAACAACCTTTTACCTTGCGGATTTGTTTCTTTTATACTTTTCATTTAAAATACATAGAATGCTAAAAAATTATGTTTAATGGGTCAAATTTTGATCGAAAGTCACAGCTTTCTGGAATATTGACAGAACCGTAAAATCCACGTGAGATATATATATGCAAAAGGCTTTATTGTATAGAGTTATGTCAAATAGTTTGATAAAGAAAGACAAATTTTTGCATCTTCTTCAGGGAATCAAAAGAATAAGAATCAAAACGTAATTGATTCCATACACTGAACACTCATCTTTTGTGGGTTTCCCTTTTTACAAGGAGTATATGCACTCGAAGAATATTTTTACCTTGTTCTAGTTAGCTCAGTAAGATAGAGTGTTTAATCAAAAATTAGGGAAAAGGGGAGAGAATTCTTTCCAAATGTAGGTTCAAAGATACGGGCGAATAAAGAATGGTGAGAAAATGACGAGACGAAAATATAAAAAAAGGAAAAAAGAGAAAGGTGTAGACGGAAGGCTTGTGTCGTGATTCAATTCATCTCCCCCAATGCGACATTTCATTCCCCATAGGGTTTTAACTATTTCAGCATACAGTAAGACATCAAAACCAATCGTACGACACTTGCCTCTGTTTATTATTGTATTTTGAATTTTGATTGAAAAAAGTTAGATATGTCTCTAATAGATATTAATTGTTTGATAATTTGAAAGAAAGCTGACATTTGAGAGGAAACAGCCTTTTTGAATTTTGTCCCTTGAAGAATACATTTTTAAATTTTAAGTTTTATGTTTTAACGTTTGATTTCATCAGTTTAATGTAATGGTTGAAACACAAGGGGGGGGGGGCGGGAACTGTCGCAAGGAAGATAAACTGACGCACAACACCAACGAGGATGAAAAGATAATTTAGAAAACGCACAAAACGTACTCGGTTAAAGAAATAAAACAGCAAGTTAAAAGAAGAAGAAAATATTAAAAAGTGAGAAAAACACTGTATTGAATAGAAAGAGATATTAAGAGGAGACATTAATGTAAAGCAGGGAAGGGATAAGACAAGAAGAAATATAGAGCAAAATATAAACGGAAAGATAAAGAGGAGCAAAGAAGAAGACGAAGGAATGAAAGAAATAAAGGGGAGAGATAGAGAAGATTGTTTTTGAACAAGCATAAGACAGGATTGGGAGGGGAGGGGGGTGAAAAATGTTATTTTTTGTGAGGGGGGGGGGTAGATCCTATATTTAGAGCAGTTTCTCCGGTGAAACGAATCGTAGCACATTCAACTCATTTAAAATATTTGAATATTGAGTTAATCTGGAACTAATCTGGTCGGAGCTTTATTAAACAATTTATATTCATAAAATGTTGGAACCCTGATTTCATGTCAGTGACACAACACGATTATCCTAGGATTCAGATTATCATAAGATTAAGATTATCCTAGGATTCAGCATATCCTAGGATTCAGATTATCATAAGATTAAGATTATCCTAGGATTCAGATTATCCTAGAATTTAGATTATCCAAGGATTCAGATTATTCTATGATTCAGATTATTCCATGATTCAGATTATTCTAGGATTCAGATTATCCTAGGATTCAGATTATTCAAGGATTCAGATTATTCAAGGATTCAGATTATTCTGGGATTTAGATTATCCAAGGATTCAGATTATCCAAGGATTAAAATTAGCCAAGGATTCAGATTATCCTATAATTCAGACTTTCCTAGGATTCAGATTATATACAAATAGTTTATTATTTTTATTTTCATCTAACAGAATTCATACTTTGAAATATAAAAAGTCTCCGACATCATGTTGCAAAGATGTAAGGTTAAAAAATCAGAGTTTGTGGCAAAAACTCAGTTTCTTTGGGAAAATGTTCAAGATTTAAAACAATTAAAGAACAATTTAAGCATGAAAAAGATTTTAAGGGTTTGTTCACCTACTCAAATAACACCCTATTTTTGAATTTACGATTACAACGAAGCCACAACGAAGCAACAACGAAGCCACAATTCCTTAAAGGAACTGTAAAGGAAAAAAATGAAAGGTATAGGCTGAAACCTGAGGAGTCGGTCGAGACCTATAACAGTTCTTTCTGATGTTCCTGTCTCAAGAAATTGATATAAAACTGTGTCAAAATTATACCAAAACTCATATATGTAAAATTTGGTATAGGATTCTAAGTTTTAAACAGATCAGCAATCTGAAAATGACAATATCCCAGAGAGGATCTGGAAAAATTCAGGTTTGCTCCTTTTATCATTTGAATTTAACAATTTTTCATTTTTATTAGATATAATTGATAATTTAATTAATACGCAAAACGTAAACACCCAAATAAACAGTACAACAAAATGGCCGTTTTACACTTTTTTCCAGTAAATTCCTCTCTATATATTCTATTCTCTATGCTTTTAACCTTTGCTTTACTATAGGTTTATTATATTTTCTCTAGACATATACTTCACGCTAATTTAAAACTCAATTTAAATTCTAAATGAGGGATATGGGGGGTTGGTGGGACTGCATCCCTGCTTTTTTCCACGGAATGCGTCCCCATTAAAGCGTCAGACAAAAAACTAAAATAAAAATAAAAAACAGTTAAAAAAGACTTTTTAGGATAAAATCTTTCGTTTGATAAGTTCCAACGTTTTCTGAAAAACAATTGTTTTTAATTTTGATTTTGGATCTAAAAGTTAACTCCCCTTAGCCCACCCCTTCAGCCCCCCCTACCGAATCTAATTTTTAAAACTGATATTTTGCTCTGCCAGCTGCGGTTTAGCTTTATAAAAATATATCCACAGTCACTCAGTCAAGAATATGGGGAGTTTAGAAAAGGGAGAGCCGCGGGACCAAGAATATATTTATACATGGTGTCCCAATAAACATGGGAATCAGAAGACGACTTGAAAATTGTCTTCGATATCCGATAATTGATAAATAACAAAGAGTGTATTATGAAAATAAACTAATATCATAAATTACTAAACATTAAAATTGTGGTCTGCCGAGTCTGTCTTCTATGTATCTTCAAAATTAACGGAGATATCAAACATTTAACAGAGTTAATTTTTATTTAATCAATTTGAATCTGGACAGATTTCTTAATAACTCCGTTAATTTTATAGGTGCAAATATGGTAAACTACATTTTGGAATTCCCAAAACTAGCTGCTTTAATTGGAATAAAAGTTGGGTTCACGTAATAACGCCACGCGGAACAAAGACGACATAGAAGTCGTCACTTAATTCCCATGTTTATTTGGAAACCCTGTATATAAGTTTAGGTTTGTGTATTGTAAGAACAATAACGCTAAAAGGCGCGGGCAACGCCCTAAAATTCTGCAAGTTGCAAATAAAATTGTTGGAATTGAGTTGGGCCTATTTTTATTGAATGAACATTGTTTATCGCAATATATAAGATACTCCAATTTTTTATGGCAATCATAAAGAATACCTGGATCTAAGAGTATGTATCTGGGAGGAATACATAACAAGATATATAAATAATATTTAGGAGAAACCAGTTGCATAATTTTATAGCTTGGGCTGCAGAACTGTTAAAGGGAGTGACTGACTAGGCGTGGTAGTTGAATCCTGATATTATATTTTATAATACTGCACTCTCAATTCAACTAGTCAGTTACTCCCTTAGTAAAACACTAATTGATTTACTGGCGGGTTTTACTGACTGTTCCAATGTGATCCTATAGAACTGAAAATAGTTTTAAGATTTAATTATAATTTTTGTATACAGTTAAAATTGTCGGTTCTATCTACTAAATCTAAAGGTTTTACACGTTAACTTCAATATTATGTAGCTGAAGTGCCCGGCGTTGCCCGTGGAATAAAAAATATGAAATTTTGAATTTTTGTTAGCCTATGTTATATCCCCGGGATACCCCTCTCTCAAAAAATGTCAGCCCATCCGATCCAGCTGTTTGGCCGGCCAGAGGGAACATTTATACGAATGTCTTGTTTTATTATATAGATATAAAATATTATGAAGTATTAATCTAAAGGAACTGTAGACGTAATGTAGAGCGACCTCCTATTTGTAGTGTGACATGCCCTTTTTATTATGTTACCCTTTTTTGCTTTTGTCTTACAAAGAACGACAGACTTATTCGTTTTTTCTAGCTGAAATTTAGAGCATTCGGGAAACGATGTGGCGTGATTCTCAAAAAGTTTACACTCAAGTTTCCCGGCGCCCAACTTTCCACTAGAAAATTAAGGATTTCTTAAATATCGTTCATGATCAGACAGTGGTTCTTGTCAGAACGCATTGCACTATAGAGTCTCCCTAGAAGAGGGCTTATTAACTTAATTGTACTGTCCCGTATTGCCTGATATAGTCTGTATGTATTGTGCACTAAACAGCTTACTTTAGTTGTTTAAAAGTCTTATACTCCACATTTGTTATCTCTTTACATTCCTGAGAATTTTGTTTACTCCCAGAACCAAGAACAATATTCCATATATCTAAAGACACCACCCTCCGCCCACTATACCTTCCAATTCTAACCCTAGATGTTTGTATTATGGCATTTAAATACTGTTTGCTATTTATTGCTATAATTATCATCCAGCTGTCTGAAATTTGCAGTCTCTGACTTAAGAATTTATAGGTTGCAGTTAATAGTTACCTGTTCCTTGTACGTAGAATAGAATGATCCGCGTGCGCATGACGTCTAAAGGTTATAGAATAATTAAAAAATTAAAAGTTTCAGCCTCCCTGCATTGAAAAACTTAAATTTTCAGGTGTTCCCGTCAAATCCAGTAAACGTTGCAGTGTCACAATCCTTAGAAATAAAATGTTGCACTCTTCCTGAACTTTAAAATTTTAAGTTACAGTCCAAAGACTTTAAAGTTGTAGTCTACGTGCATTTAAAGTTGCAGCCTTCATATTCAGAAAATTTAAAGTTGCAGTCTCCCTGTCCTTAACATTTAAAGTTGCAATCTCCCTTTCGTGCAGCTCACACCTTCTCTCTAGTCTTGATAATTGAAAATTTAAATTTATTGCCTTCAATAACTTACAATAATTTCCTCATAGTTTAGGAAAACAAGACTGCAAAACTAAATTGAAGAAGTTTTCATCGTGAGAAAGTTTAATCTTTATTATCAGAAATATCTTCATAAAAAAGTTGAAGCCAAGAACAGGAAACCTATAGATTGTTAATATAAGAGTTAGGAATCACAATAAAACATCAAATAAAGATTTTTGATCAAAATTTAGAAAAAAAATAATATTTTGCGTTTATGAATTAGTTTTTCATTAGTCAAAATATGTTACCAAAAAAATGAGAGAGGGTTTAAATTAATTCCTTAGTTTTACATGAAACTTTCCTTTTATTTGAAAAATCTTTTTTTGGCTTATGACAAATGGTCTATAAAACAATTGCAAATGGTAAGTAAAATGTATAAATTGTGGAACTAACATTAACTACACCAAAACTAAAATATCAGTCAATAATTCTAAAAATCCGGGAATTTATGCATTTGTGTACACACTCTAATAATATATTCATATATACCCTTTTCAGTTATATTTTAATCTTATAGTTTTACTGTTCTTTTAATAATATACCCTTATAAAAACTGAATATGTATAATGTAAAGTGTTGTTAATTTAAACGAATATCACGGTTTATAGCAATCACACAAAGGTTATTATGATATCCTATTAAAAACTTTTTAGTATTAAAGATGGCATGTGATTTTTTTATAGTCGTAGGAAAAATATATGGTCTTATCCTAAAATAAAGAAATTGATCTATCCAAGCATAAATATAAATAACCTCTTTAAAGATTCTAATATTTTGCATCAGACTGGATTTCTTGCACTATTTGTCTAATCCCTCATATCTTTTTTTTAAATCAAAAAGATGTTTAAAAATGGCTGAGATATAAGTTTTTCAAAAATTACTAAATTAAAAAAACACCCTGTATATGCTAGCTACAGTTGGTCAAATGGCGGGATTAAATTTGCTGATATTTTTTTGGGGAACCTAGGAGTAAGAAAGGCTAAAAAATTAAAAATTGTTTAATTCCACGGCTAACACCGGCTACTTTAGCTAAAATCGTGATTAAAAAACAAGCGCGGGAAAACGACGGAATTAACTATGGTTTAGAATAATAAACATGGGCAACGCTAATAACACCATTTATTATAAATTATATCAAATTAAAAGAAAAAAAATTATCATAAAAAAATGTCTAGAATATATTCCAAATCCTCGACTTTGAAATATAATTTTATTTCTTAGTATCGTTGTTGTAACGAATGACTAGAGAAAATATTTTCAAAAGGTTAAAAAAGTGATTTTACTAAAATATTGTTGTTTCTTTTGAATTAACCCAATGAATAGCAGTTTTATTCTCTACACGAAACATTCTGGAAATGATCGATATCTAAAAGGACATGTTTTCTATTTTTTCTTTCAATATTTCTACAAAACATTAACACAGCAAAATATAAACAAATATATTTTCTGCAAAAATCAGCCAGTTTTCATCAAAGATGAAATTCATGTAAACAATACTTCAGTAACAGTCTCATGAAATAGAAAAAATGTTAATTTCGTAAATTGAAAGGGACTGAAACAGGGTTGCATAATAAGGTTGCTTAGACTCGATGCGCTCCAATGTACGAACAATGTCGTCTTTTATATATGGGTTTTATCTATTTTAAAAGACGACATTTTCCGTACATTGGAGCTCATGGAGAGTAAGCAACCTTATTATACTGAAGACTTATTTTCAGGGTACCCGTTATTTACATACTGGTAACCCGATTCACAACCATTCCACTGCCTAAACATTGACTGCGGGGATATCCGTGTGTATGTGCCAAAAAATGTGTTTTGACTCTCTCCTACTCCTGGTATTGTATATTGACTCCCTCCTATCTACTCCTGGTATTTTATATTGACTCCCTCCTATCTACGCCTGGTATTGTATATTGACTCCCTCCTATCTACTCCTGGTATAGTATATTTACTCCCTCCTATCTACTCCTGGTATAGTATATTTACTCCCTCCTATCTACTCCTGGTATTGTATATTGACTCCCTCTATCTACTCCTGGTATAGTATATTTACTCCCTCCTATCTACTCCTGGTATCGTTTATTGATTCCCTTCTATCTACTCATGGTATAGTATATTGACTTCCTCCTATCTACTCCTGGTATAGTATAGTGACTCCCTCCTATCCACTCCTGGTATTGTATATTGACTCCCTCCTATCTACTCCTGGTATAGTATATTAACTCCCTCCTATCTACTCCTGGTATAGAATATTGACTCCCTCCTATCTACTCCTGGTATAGTATATTGACTCCCTCCTGTGTACTCCTGGTATTGTTTATTGACTCCCTCCTATCTACTCTTGGTATTGTATATTGACTCCCTCCTATCTACTCCTGGTATTGTATATTGACTCCCACCTATCTACTCATGGTATAGAATATTGACTCCCTCCTATCAACTCCTTGTATAGTAAATTGACTCCCTTCTATATACTCCTGGTATAGTATATTGACTCCCTCCTATCTGTTCCTGGTATTGTATATTGACTCCCTCCTATCTACTCCTGGTATAGTATATTGACTCCCTTCTATCTAGTCCTAGTATTGTATATTGACTCCCTCCTATCTACTCCTGGTAAAGTATATTGACTCCCTCCTATCTACTCCTGGTATTTTATTTTAACTCCCTCCTATCTACTCCTGGTATTGTGAGGGTATATGGTTCTGATATATTGATGATATATCATGAAGAGCAAGAGAAGAATGGTATCCTGCAGTTTTTGCTTGGTTTGGCATGCCAATATTTAATAGACTTGGATCCGGACAAAACTATACAAACCTCGGCGACAAATGGGATTTAGAAACCCTTAGTTTTATCTTCCAGAACTTTTCCATCATTTTATCTAGATTCAATATTTAATATTTAGTCAGACGTGATGCATAATTAGAGTGAGTATTTATATATAGAGTGGAATATCCGATTCAATAATAGTGGCCTTTAAACCTTCGTCTGATTACGAATGAATGAGATATCCTAATTTTTCTGACAGAAATTGTTTTATGGTGGTTTTTGTGTTAAAGTGTATTGATGTAGAAGACAAGAAGAAAAATTGTCAGAATTTCATTCAGTTTTTGAAGATAGAAAAATGTCGATATCTTTCTCATAGTTGATCATACAACTCATACATCTCTATATCTCTCTATGTATTTCTATTCTCTATATCTATCTCTATTCTCTATATCTATCTATATCTCTCCATATCTTTCTAAATCTTTCGATACTTCTCTACATCTCTCGATATATATCTGTTTCTCTCTTTACCGCTATATGTTTTTCTTGTTCTCTCTATTTCTTTCGATATCCCTCCGTATCTCTTTGTTTCCATCTCAAATCTTCATTTGTCTCGCTATGTATCTCTATGTTTCCATCTCAAATCTCCATTCGTATCTGTATATATCTCTTTATCTCTCTATATCTCTCTATATCTCTTGTAAATATCTCTGTAACTGTGAAGTGTGTTGAGGGGGGTGAGGTCTGGTAAGATTACATGATATCCTTGATAAATCATACAAACATTCATAAACCTACAATACTAATCATTATTCTTAGACAAGTCTTTATCCATCTATCTATCTATATATACAGAGTGTCTAAAAAAAATGGGAATTAACTGAGGACTTTGAGATCGTCTTTGTAAATGTTTTTGTTTAATATGGTGATTAGAAAAGCTGTAATCTGTAAAATGTTGCGTCCGCTAGAGTTCAGAATTTGCTTGTGCGCTATGTTGTTATTGCATACTTTGGAACTGTAGCTGTGAAACTTGCAGAAATATTTAAGACAAACAATTTTACAGATTTAAAAACAGCCATTTAACATTTACATAAAAAATAATATAATTAACTTTTTGCATTATGTGTGAGCTGGAAGCTCTTGTATTGTGGATATCGAGATCAAAGTGTGATTTTCTCTTTTTCTTAATACTGCAGATTAATTTAATCTATATTTAATATACAGGAAAGTTTTAAAATTCAACCAATCCAAGTGTCGTTTGCAGAATCCAAACATCCAATCAGAAGCCAGGAAATTTGTGTGCAACCAATGAGAGTTGTCTTAGTAAGGATATCAAAAAAGAGAGGATTAAGCAGATAATCAAAATTGACCACAGTGGATATCGAGACTAAGCAATCGGAAGGAGACAATAAATTCCCATGTTGGGACACCCTGAAAATATATATCATATATCTAGTCATATATTTAGCTTTTATAAACCTGTCTCCATGATGATGGTCTATGATACAAGAAAAACAGCGAAAAATAAATGAAACTTGATATTTTACAAAGTAATTCTTTTATTTTCCTTCACAACTCTACAAAGATAATATTTGTATAAACTAATACGTTATAAGCTGTCCCTGGTTTACCAAGAGTATTCTTTGTAAACATTAAAAGCCTTGGATAAACGAGTCCTGCTTAAATGTTTTTGAATTTTTAAAGTTGTCTGCTAGAGACACAAACGTTTCAGTTTCACGCACCTCTGACCCTTTAGTAAAAGTAAATTCAGTCTAAAGCCTGACCGCGTCAACCTTGTTGCACTGGCTAGTCCTATTGAGTGTCTGCTTTATTTACCCTACACTGCAAACTAACCAGAAGGAGAAGGTCAATTTCAATTGACATTACTGTCACAGCTTTGTGACTCCATTTCTCCTCTAGTTCTGATTTTACGCACAAGTGAGAGTCTGTCTTATTTACCCTATGTCCGGGTGATACAGTACAAACTGGGACCGGAAAGGTTGACCCTGCTCGGTAATTCAAATGTACTACCGTGGACAGGCCAGTATAAAATATTAATTGTAAATCGTTTTAAATAGAATTTAGGGTGGCACGGAGCATTTATAATTTCTTGTATTTTACATATTCGGGCTCATTGACTATTCTATTTCCTCAACCTTTTCATATTTGTCCCATGCATAATATATCAAAGCTGCGTTCTATTCAATTTCTGATGGCAGTATAGATATCCAGGCTGGTTCAGTTCTAATATATAATCTAGTATGTATAGATATACAGGCTGGTTCAGTTCTAATATATAATCTAGTATATATAGATATACAGGCTGGTTTCAGTTCTAATATATAATCTAGTATATATAGATATACAGGCTGGTTCAGTTCTAATATATAATCTAGTATATAGATATACAGGCTGGTTTCAGTTCTAATATATAATCTAGTATATATAGACATACAGGCTGGTTTCAGTTCTAATATATAATCTAGTATATATAGATTATACAGGCTGGTTCAGTTCTAATATATAATCAAGAATATATAGATATACAGGTTGGTTCAGTTCTAATATATAATGTAGTATATATAGATATACAGGCTGGTTCAGTTCTAATATATAATCTGGTATTTATAGACATACAGGCTGGTTCAGTTCTAATATATAATCTAGTATATATAGACATACAGGCTGGTTTCAGTTCTAATATATAATCTAGTATATATAGACATACAGGCTGGTTCAGTTCTAATATATAATCTAGTATAGATTAGATATACAGGCTGGTTCAGTTCTGATATATAATCTAGTATATAGACATACAGGCTGGTTCAGTTTTAATATATATTCTAGTATAGCTATACAGGCTGATTCAGTTCTAATATATTATCTAGTATATATAGACATACATGCTGGTTATGTTCTACCATATAATCTAATAAAGGTTAGATATACAGGCTGGTTCAGTTCTAATATATTATCTAGTATATATATAGACATACAGGCTGGTTCAGTTCTAATATATAATATAGTATAGATTCAATATGCATGCTGGTTCAGTTCTAATATATATTCTACCTTAGATATACAGGCTGATTCAGTTCTGATATATAATCAGTGTAGATATAAAGGTTGGTTCAGATCTAATATGTAATCTAGCATTGCTAGGTTTATATAGAGCTAGGATATATCAGGTTCCTAGGTTTATATATAGGATGTATTAGGTGCCTTGGTTTAGATATAGGATGTAATTGGTTCCTAGGTTTATATATAGGATGTATTAGGTTCCTTGGTTTATATATAGGATGTATTAGGTTCCTTGGTTTATATATAGGATGTATTAGGTTCCTTGGTTTATATATAGGATGTATTAGGTTCCTTGGTGTATATATAGGATATATTAGGTTACTAGGTTTATATATAGGATGTATTAGGTTCCTTAGTTTATATATAGGATGTATTAGGTGCCTTGGTTTAGATATAGGATGTAATTGGTTCCTAGGTTAAGATATAGGATGTATTAGGTTCCTTGGTTTATATATAGGATGTATTAGGTGCCTTGGTTTATATATAGGATGTATTAGGTTCCTTGGTTTATATACAGGATGTATTAGGTTCCTTGGTTTATATAGGATGTATTAGGTTCCTTGGTTTATATATAGGATATATTAGGTTCCTAGGATCTAGGATATTTTAGGTTCATAGGTGTTTATATATGATGAATTAGGTTCCTTGTTTTATATATAGGAAGTATTAGGTTCCTAGGTTTATATAGATCTAGGATATTTTAGGTTCATAGGTTTATATATAGGATAGGATATATCAGGTTCCTAGGTTTATATAGAGGAGTATATCAGGTTCCTAGGTATATAAAGAGAAAGTACATATCAAGTTCCTAGGTATATAAAGAGTAAGTACATATCAGGTTCCTAGGTATATAAAGAGCAAGTACATATCAGGTTCCTAGGTATATAAAGAGCAAGTACATATCAGGTTCCTAGGTTTATATAGAGGATTGTTGAAATTTAAGTAGGACTCCTTAATTCAGACACAAAGCTGCAAATAATCAGATAAACAGATTTTTTTCAACCATACAAAAAATACAGTTTTAGTAAAATAAATATTGTTATATAAAATTGTTTTTGAATGTTTAATCAGGTAACTGTGTCTGGTTAATTAAGGAGTGATCACTGATCAGAGTATTTAATGGATCAGTCTAAAACATTTGGATCTTAATTCTGAAAATAAAAACCCGATTGTTCATTTATTACGGATTTAAGTACTCACTGGTTAATTATCTTCAGCTATATCTAGTAGTATCTACTGATAGTAAACTGGTATCCTAGTATACTAGTAAATGTATGCATATATAATATCATGTAATAGACCAACAACCATTCCTTTATTCATCAATAAACCAAAGTCCTTACCATCCCAACCCCAAACGATACAAAAGCCTAGTGCACCCCCCCCCCCTTCCACACCCCATGCGGTTAAACTAGCCATTATGCTAAATCATTACTGGTTTTACCTTAAATACAAAATCTATGAAAAATGGTTTCAACATGCTGATCCATCTAAACATATATATAGGGTGTCCCAAACAAATTATCTAATTGAACATTTTCCATTTTAAATCGGGCATATATTTGTTGCACTTTACAGCTGTAGAAATTTATCCTAAAAAATCGGTGTTTTCTCGACACACTTGAAGCCTTGTAAGGGAAGGAAGAGGAATTGAAGAGGAGAGAGGGAGGGAGGGGGATAGAATGTGAGTGGCAGAAGGATGAGAGGCGAATAGAAATGTGGAAAGGAACTAATGGGGTATGGCGTGAAGGGTATGGCATGTGTAATATTATTAAACAATAAAAAGGCAAGGACGGAACATAATTATAATGGAATCAAGAAGAGGTAAAAAAAAGGGGAGAAACGAAAAAAAGGGAAGAAAAGGATGGAAAAGGACGGAAATAAGTGGGACTCAAGACGAGAATAGAAATAAGTTTTCCATTTAAGACGTGGGATGCAGTTGCATGAATAGGAATGGATTCGGATAAGGGAAAGGTATGTGTGTAAAGGGGAGAAGGGTGGAGGGGGGCAGGCTGTGAAAGGGGAGGTGAAGGCTGTGTTTAAAATGGGTGGGGTCAACATTTTTCATTTTGACAAGGTCTTGACGTAAGATTACATGTTGTTAAGTGATTTGAAATTACCCTCTCCTGAGCTGTATACTCAACCCTTAAACCAGGCCTGGTGTGGTGTGTAGTATACCTCCTATCAACAATTTTTCAATTCTCTCCATCAGGGCGTGAGCTTAACAGGCAAACCATTCTTCATTACTATATAGAGGAGAGAGAAGGGGGGGGGTGGTATTAATTAAACCCAGTTCAGAATTAAGATTTGTTAACCCTCTTTCCTCCTCTCCAACTGTAAAATCATCTAGAACGTGGAATGAGATCAATATATATTAACTATAGACCTAAAATTATAATAAATTATTCTCAAACCTTTCCTTTCACCATTCCTCTCATAACTTCTCCCTCCATCTATAGGTTTATTGCTAATTTAATATGAACAAATCATACTCTCGGAGTTACCAGGGCGTGAAACTATCTCAGACAGTTTTTAAAATGCTAATTTAAGAGGAAACTTTTAAAAGGGGAATATGTTTTAAATGTATAATGGGAAGGATGAATGAAAGGGTAGATGAGGTAGAGAAGTAAATGAGTTGGTTCAACTTTTAAAGGGATACTGGAGTATAGAGGATAGGAGGGATACTGGAGTATAGAGGATAGGAGGGATACTGGAGTATAGAGGATAGGAGGGATACTGGAGTATAGAGGATAGGAGAGATACTGGAGTATAGAGGATAGCAGGGATACTGGAGTATACAGGATAGGAGGGATACTGGAATATAGAGGATAGGAGGGATACTGGAGTATAGAGGATAGGAGGGATACTGGAGTATAGAGGATAGCAGGGATACTGGAGTATAGAAGATAGGAGGGATACGGGAGTATAGAGGATAGGAGGGATACTGGAGTATAGAGGATAGCAGGGATACTGGAGTATATAGGAAAGGAGGGATACTGGAGTACACAGGATAGGGATACTGGAGTATAGAGGATAGGAGGGATACTGGAGTATATAGGATATGAGGGATGCTGGAGTATAGAGGATAGCAGGGATACTGGAGTATATAGGAAAGGAGGGATACTGGAGTACACAGGATAGGGGGGATACTGGAGTATAGAGGATAGGAGGGATACTGGAGTATAGAGGATAGCAGGGATACTGGAGTATATAGGATAGTAGGGATCCTGTAGTATGGAGGATAGGAGGGATACTGGAGTATAGAGGATATAAGGGATACTGGGGTATAGAGGATAGGAGGGATACTGGAGTATAGAGGATAGGAGAGATACTGGAGTAGTGAGGATAGGAAGAATACTGGAGTATAGAGGATATAAGGGATACTGGAGTATAGAGGATAGGAGGGATACTGGAGTATAGAGGATAGGAGGGATACTGGATTATAAAGGATAGGAGGGATACTGGAGTACAGAGGATAGGAGGGATACTGGAGTATATAGGAAAGGAGTTATACTGGAGTATACAGGAAAGGAGGGATACTGGAGTTTAGAGGATAGGAGGGATACTGGGGTATAGAAGATAGGAGGGATACAGGAGTACAGAGGATAGGAGGGATACTGGAGTATAGAGGATAGGAGGGACACTGGAGTATAGAGGATAGAAGGGATACTGGAGTAGTGATGATAGGAAGGATACTGGAGTATAGAGGGTATTAGAGATACTGGAGCATAGAGAATATAGTAGGGATACTGGAGTATAGAGGATAGGAGGAATACTGAAGTATATAAAATAGGAGGGATAGTGAAGTATATAGGATAGGAGGGATACTGGAGTATAGGGAGGGATAGGAGGGATACTGGAGCACAGAAGGTATGGGGGGAGGGGGGTTGAGTCTGGTGAAGGGTGGGTTAGAGGTACAGGGTGCTAAGTATAGTTTCACACCTGGTTCTAAAATATTAGTAATTAATATTCTAAACTCGACACATTATGTAAAAAAGAACCTCAATACATTAGTTAATTTTAGGTTCAGAAGGAATACTAATTGAAAATGCGCCCCCCCCCCCACACCCCTCCTCATGATTATACCCTCCCTTTCTACAGATAGCTTCTCCCCTTCTCCTCGCTCTTCCATTCAACCCTTCTCATTATAAAACCAATTTCAGGGTTTTAATTGATTTTTTCAAACTAACACTAAAGATAGGATGATTAAATAAGTTGAGATTATATATATATATATTCTATCATAGACTTTTTAAGTTTAGAGCAGTTATCAGAGTTCCACCCAGAGAGAATATATCTTTGTACAGGTTTATGGACGGTAAAAGGTAAAAATCTATTAATGTTTATCGAAAAATCGGCAAAATTTTGATTTTTACAATTACGTAGAAAAAGCGGGCACTATGTAAACGCTTAAATTGGGCCTAAAAGGAGGGGCACGAAGCGCCCTAAAAACCTACAAAGAAATTGAGTTTTTGCCACAAACTCGCATTTTATAACCCCTATATCTTTTCAACCTGATGATGTAAACCTTTGATATTTCAAACTTAGACTTTTTGATCTAACAGAATTAATAGTTTAAAATATCAAAGGTCTAGGAAAACGGGTTGCAAAGTTATAAGAATTAAAAAGTCAGAGTTTAGGGCAAAAACTTAATTCCTTTAAATGAAAACCGCATAATTCTTTAAATAAATATGTGTTTTATTCTTATGATCTTATTTACAAACTTTTGTCAGTTTTACATCAATTTCTTGTTTGATGAATTGATCATCATATAGTGTAAACAATGTTAATTTTTGAAGAATGCAGTACAGACAGATAAGGTTGTATGGAGGGCTGGTTAAAGAGCAATATAATTTCCTCCCCTTTGTGTAATTTTTCTCAATAATTGGTCTATTGTTACACGATTATATTGTATTCCAATACAACTCCTTTATACAAACATTTCATGGACATACCACCCCCCAGTATATACAAACCGCTCCCCAGTATATACAAACCACTCCCCAGTATATACAAACACCTCCTGGTATATACAAACCACTCCCGGTGTATACAAATCCACTACCGGTATATACAAACCACCCCCATCAGTATATACAAACCACTCCCGGTATATACAAACCACCCCCAGTATATACAAACCACTCGCGGTATATACAAACCCACTCCCGGTATATACAAACCACCCCCAGTATATACAAACCACTCCGGTCTATTCAAACTCACTCCAAGTAAATACAAACCACTCCCGGTATATACAAACTCACTCCAAGTATAATATACAAACCACTCCCGGTATATACAAACCCACTCCAAGTACATACAAATCGGTTTCTAGTTTATACAAACTCCCGATTTATTCAACCCACTCCCAGTACATACAAATCCACTCCAAGTACATAAAACCACTCCCAGTTCATACAAACACCAAACAGTCAATTGATTAATCACCATAAAACTTTTGTTATTAGCAGTTCTTCAGCAATAAACTCAAGATAAAATTATCGAATTGAATAATAGCTGAGTTAAATTAATTAATCCAAGCTTCTAGTTGAATGGCCTGTATTAAAAGAACCTGGATAAAAAGGTGTTAGGATTGGGCAAACCTTGTTTTCATAATGTTATCTGAACATCAGCTGATTGTTTCATTTATACTTGTCAAAACCAAACCAAACATTCTGTAGGTAGAAGCATTCTTCCTCAAACATAAAGTAATTAACCAGTTAGTCTAATGCAGGTTCTTAGATCGTCCAACCTCCAACATGATGCAGATTCCTAGATAGTCCAACCTCCAACATGATGCAGGTTGCTAGATAGTTCAACCAACCTCCAACATGATACAAGTTGTTAGTTAGACCAACCTCCAACATGATGCAGGTTGCTAGATAGTTCAACCAACCTCCAACATGATGCAGGTTGTTAGTTAGTCCAACCTCCAACATGATGCAGGTTCCTAGATAGTCCAACCTCCAACATGATGCAGGTTGCTAGATAGTTAAACCAACCTCCAACATGATACAAGTTGTTAGTTAGTCCAACCTCCAACATGATGCAGGTTTCTAGATAGTTCAACCAACCTCCAACATGATGCAGGTTGTTGATTAGTCCAACCTCCAACATGATGCAGGTTCCTAGATAGTCCAACCTCCAACATGATGCAGGTTGCTAGATAGTTCAACCAACCTCCAACATGATGCAGGTTGCTAGATAGTCCAGCCAACCTCCAACATGATGCATTTTTCTGGATAGTTTAACCTCCAACATGATGCAGGTTGCTAGATAGTCCAGCCAACCTCCAACATGATGCAGGTTGCTAGATAGTTCAACCAACCTCCAACATGATGCAGGTGCCTAGATAGTTCAACCTTGGGGGGGTCAAATTGACCCCCCCCCAGCGTATCCTGGTTTTCAAGTACCCCAGCGGGGAGAGGGTTAAACATATTTATTGGATTATTATGGATGGATTGGTATCTGTATTCAGAGTGCACAAAAAATACCATGAGAAACCAAATATTTCCTTTTAAACCCGAGAAAATATGCCTAAACTTCAGTATTAGAGTTTACGGAAAGAAATATTGAAGATGACAATGATTCCACTCACACACTAACACAGTCTGCGCATACGCTCTCACGGGATAGCCTAGCACTCCATGCTACTTTTCCACAAGGTTTTTTTTTACTACCATCTGACAACCACTTGTTGCATAAAATACCAATACCAAGTTTTATAACTTTCACAGAAATACTTCAATTTTTAGCATGAAACTTAACGTTAATGAATATTGTCTTTTTTTAAAGATTTTGCATTTCCTACTCAAAGGATCCTTAAATATCCCTGAATACAGATTCTCCTGATTGGTCGTGTACAGGACTTGTAAAATATCGCATATTATAGGTGTTAATTGATCTCTGTAACTCTCTCATCTCTGCTGTCAGTCCACTGTTCAATGGTTTTCACTTTACAAATTTAGCCTTAAAGGATGGGACTGTTCTGATCAAGGAACTACATACAGGAACGGGCAACTCAGATATACGCCAGTTGTGTACCATGTACTCTGTGGGAAGACTGTAAACAAACACAGTGCCCCCACTGAAGTTTAAGGGAAAGGATTAAAGCTCTGATGTGATATTACAGTCCAACAAAAACAAGTTAATATATCAAGTTAGAGCGAATTTTTTGGCTTTCTGGTCAATATGGAAAATACAACAGCAATATATTCTTATTCCACCCCTTTTGGGCCCTTTTCCCTCAAAGATGATGCGTTGCCCCTGAATTCTTTGTTTTGATCTCCTCCCACTGCAGACGCAGTGCACAGATTTGACGCATCAGATATGGCGGATCCTGGTCTATATATTTCTTGGTTCTGATAACCTTCAAATTCTTAATTAAAGATCTGAATTGGTCGAAATTGGTCTAGTAATTATAATCTTTAAATAAAATACTAAATAAAATCATTCGACAAAGAAAGAAACAAGTTTACATTTGCAAGGAATGCATGAATGTAAGAAAAAAAAGATCACTTTCGCACAGTCGTAGTTAAAGTCTCATCCTATATGGTTACCACCAAGGAGAATTGATTTGAAGGGGGGGGCGATAGGGTTTCCGTACACTTTGCTGTGACGTTTTTGGACTGCTGAAGAACTAGTTTTTGCGTAACAACGATTATAAAGATTGTAAACAATAACACAAATGATAAACAGACATCTGGCGCATCTCTGGCGTTAGATGAAGATTCACCGTATACTAACTCATGTTTGTTGGTGCCTAGATAGTTCAACCTTCAACATGATACAAGTTGTTGGTTAGTCCAACCCGAGTTCTGAAAAACCAGAATCTGATGTGTGCCACCCTGTGGGTTGCAAGGCATGTCAGATGATTTTAACGTTTTCTTCTGTTTTTCTCCAGATCTCTGATAGGTATGTATGGAGGTTGCATGTATTGTTGGATATAATGTAAAAAACTAATCTTTATCCTTCATCCTATTACAGACATTCTTATGTATTATTAAATATATTGTAATAAAGCAAATATATAATCTTAGATTTGTTTTTTCTATACATATATATTTATTTCAGTTGATACACTATATGTCTAAATATCTTGGAGTAAGAAAAATTAAAATTAAAAATCTTCTAAAATGTGTAGTTTTTGGTTTGTATGTAGTTTCTCTAACTAGGATTAATAATGTATCCAACATGAAACTTTTTAACCCTATTCCCGCTGGGGGGGGGGGTCAATTTGACCCCCCCTGTAGTTTTTTTTACATAACTCAAAAAGTATTGGTCTGAGGCTGTTGAAATTTTCTGACTTTTCTTACATACCCAAAGCCCTCCCTTTAGGCCTAAAACCGGGCTTTAATACTAACTGCCTGAGTCCTCAGGCACACTGCCTGAATGACTGCTTTTGCCTGT
>NW_019396418.1:168979-187734 GCF_000591075.1 Eurytemora carolleeae | reverse complement strand
CATTTATATGTTTAAACGTTTAGCAAATACGCAAAAACTAGTTCTTCAGCAGTCCAAAAACGTCACAGCAAAGTGTACGGAAACCCTATCGCCCCCTCCTTCTATTCAATTCTCCTTGGTTACCACTGTAAATTAAACATCTCGCGTTGTACACAGTGAATATGTACGCTGTATATATATGAAGGGTTACCCGGCCAAAAAGAATGAGAATTTAGAGACGACAGCACAGAATGTATCCAGCCTTTTCTCTTACAAAAATGGCTTCCTGCAGATGTAGAATTGTTTTTTCTTTGCCTAAGCATTTCATATTCCAATAGAAATCCAAAATTTACCCTAAGAGAGTTATGAATCTCATTGGAAGAAATTGAAAACTAAAGGCATTAAATGGAATGCAATAAGTGGAATGTATTAAATAAATACATCAATTTGAATTCATTAAATGGAATGCGATTATTCGAAAGCATTGAATAGATACATCAATTGGAATGCATTTAAGGATACATTAAATGGAATGAATTTAATGGGTACATTAAATGGAATGCATTTAATGGGTTGCATTAAATGGAATGCATTAAATGAAATGCATTAAATGGTATTATAATCCAATAAGAGATCCGTTACGGTGGAGAACTTGGCTCAAAACTCTAATCAAAACCCCCTATACCTTTGCAACCTGATGATGTAAACCTTTGTCATTTCAAACTCTGCTTATGTGCACAATAATCTCTCTAGAAAGAGATGATTCACTGTCCCGTTTTGCCTCGTATTATGTGTAGTCTGTACAACTTATTCTAGCAGCTTACAGATCAGTCCACTCCTTCAAATTAACCGTAGTTTACTGTGCATGTATGATCAATGCAAGAGTTCATAATTTAAAATGCCAAAGGTCTACGTCCGTTTGCAAAGATATAGAAATAGAGTTTGATGCAATTGTATTCCGTTTCTTAAAAATTTACCTTAGGCAGCCTTGTTGCTGACTGAAGCATGGGTGGTCCAAATCTCTTTATCTGAAACTAATTCAAACGAGGAAAAACATGAAATCCTCCATGAAAGGGCATATACATTCTACATCTATATTTAATATTTATATATATACAGGATCATGCACGTTGCAAAATTTTGCAAATCCCTATTCAGGTCTTTATTTAGATAGCATGCTTAAAATATTATCTAAAATTAAAACTGAAAATGTCAAATTTTGGAGGGATACGCATACGTGTCTATATAAAATGAAATAGTACATATAGAGGATGTAAGAGTACATATAGAGGATGGAAGAGTAAATGTAAAGGATGAAGGATTACATGTTATATATAGGATGAAAGATTACATATAGAGGATGAAAGATTACATGTTTTATATAGGATAAAAGATTACATGTAGAGGATGAAAGATTACATATAAAGTATGAAAGATTACATGTAGAGGATGAAAGATTACATATAAAAGATGAAAGATTACATACAAAGGATGAAAGATTACATACAAAGGATGAAATATTATATATAGAGTATGAAAGATTACATATAAAGGATGAAAGATTACATATAAAGTATGAAAGTTTACATATAAAGGATGAAAGATTACATATAAAGGATAAAAGATTACATATAAAGGATGAAAGATTACATATAAAGGATGAAAGATTACATATAAAGGATGAAAGATTACATATAAAAGATGAAAGATTACATACAAAGGATGAAAGATTACATACAAAGGATGAAATATTATATATAGAGTATGAAAGATTACATATAAAGGATGAAAGATTACATATAAAGTATGAAAGATTACATATAAAGGATGAAAGATTACATATAAAGGATGAAAGATTACATATAAAGGATGAAAGATTACACATATAAGATGAAAGGAAGGAAAGAAGATATCCCTGTCTAGTATATCTGGCAAGAAATGAAATTCTTATGAAAGGTATAATTTCCAACTTCTCTCTCTTCTATTTATTTCAATAAATAAAATCCTCACAAAGCCAGGGAATGTTCTCTCTCTCTCGCTCTTAGGTTTAGAATTATATTACATTGTTGAATATAATAGGAGTTGGCAAATCATTCCAGTTGGGCGTGTTCTTTCTGTCCAAATCCTGCAGGGGGTTTATACATTTTATACACAATAATATCACAAACATACATCAAACATACTCAAGATTACATTTTATGCACAATAATATCACAAACATACATCAAACATACTCAAGATTACATTTTATACATAATAATATCACAAACATACATTAAACATACTCAAGATTACATTTTATACACAATAACATCACAAACATACATCAAACATACTCAAGATTACATTCATACACAATAATATCACAAACATACATCAAACATACTCAAGATTACATTTTGTTCAATTATTTTCTTAGTGTAAACTTTTTTTCTGACAAATTAGATTGAAGAGAAAGATTTATTATCAACAAATTTTTTATAGGAATATCAAAGAATTTTTCTCACAGTTCAAACCGGTTTTTGCAATTTTTAGTAGTCAGTTATTTTACTTAAATGTCCCTTGGGGCTTTATTATTGATAATCGACCTCTGATGTCATCAGCTAGCGGTAACCTAGAGGCAACAAAGGGTCGATAATTTTCTAAATCGATGGATAAATATAGTCCCCCCGGCCCCCCATAAATCTTCAATATTGTTCCTCTATTGTTAAGACTGTAGACTGTAGTTGGGTTGTAAAATTGATAAATTTGTGAAAACAATCTGTTTAAAAGGATCTGGAGACTTCTTCACGCAACACTGAATATTTGTTTACTCCTGAAGAAACTCAAATATACAATATGCAAAAATAAAACAAAGTGAAAAAGAATGTTATCAGTTTTATACACAGATTAGTCTAGACGTTTTATCTTGTATTTGGAATAGCAAAATGGAAACTTTAAACTGAACTGTCATATATGTGTTTAGATTTGGAGCGTAAATCTAAAAATAAGATAAATATTTTGTTACACTTCTTGTAAGCAAGCCCGAGAAGTATAGTGCAAAAAAAGACGTTAGATTTACCGCGGTGCTTGCTCCTCTAGCTATGTCTTAGCCAACGGGCCCATTCCCTTAACATGTCCTAGCCACAGGGTTTGGTCCACGTGAATTTAACGGTTCGGTCCTTATCCCAGAGAACTTTGACTTTCGAACAAAGTTTGACCTATTAAACATAATTTTTACGTTTTTTCTCTTTTTACTTTTTTTGTTGGCATATGCGTTTTAAATGAAACAGTAAAAATAGTCAACTCCGCAAGCTTAAAGATTGTTGAATTATAACACGTGAATGCATCTCGTCCTGGTTAGTCCGGGGTGGGTCCTTAAGCTTGACCTAGCAATTAAGTCCAAGTCCTTCAACTTGTCCTAGCCACAGTGCGTGGTCCCATAGCTTATCTAATCCGCAGGGATCGGTCCATCGGCATTATCAAGGTGGCATTATGATCGAATGCAAGAATTTATTCAAGTAAAGAGAAAAAATTAATTGAAACGCACTTTTAGAGAAAAAATATTTTAATATTTCACATAGCAAACAGGAAATAGAGAAAATTAGTTTTAGGGATAAAAACAGTCTGGTCATGATATACAGAAGAAAAAATAATATCAAGTGCATTTTTATTTCTGTATTGTCATTCCCCAAATTAGATAAAAAGTACAAAGTTATTCTAAATTGTCAGAAAATAACAATAAATAGAAGAAAATTTGTAAATGATTATTCAATAAATACAAATATGAAAATGAGTAGAATGTTCACAAAGAAAATAAGAAGAGGAAATAATTTTATTCAACCTTTTTATTGCGTTGTATGTACTCCTTTATTTGGTGGCAGCTTCATAACCCCCATCAGAAGATTGAAAATTTTTCATGGACATTTTTTTATATGTATTTATATATTTGTTTTTGGAGTACAAAGTTTTTCTTCAGTAGTGGCTTTAAAATCAACAGATAAAAGCTAAAAATATTACTATATAGTTAGTATATAATATTTATATAATGTGGTGGTAAACTAGATGCTAGATATATGTGCAGAGGGTTTCTGAATAAATATCTAATAACCTATCATCATTTCTAAACAACCCACCCAGGCAACCTTGTTTCTCTCTATATGCATTGTAAACACATGTATTATATATCCTACCATGTGTAATGTGTATGATATTATTACTACTGTGAAGGATATCTGGCTTCATGTTAGAATTATAGAAATCATAATTAACTCTCAATTGTTTACTTCAAAACTAAACTTTGCAACTCACGTGAAACTAACTAAGGCAAAGCATGTCCAGGTTGTTTTGGGACGAACTCAGTTGTATTTTTATCTCTTATATAAATACCATTAAAAAAGTGAACTCAACTAAATTAAATAAAGGGAGTGGCCGGCAAGGTATGGTAGTCGACCTGAGAGTGCGGTATTCAAGATACAACAAGAGAAGAATTATTAAAAAGCACCCTGGACTAACCAGGGCGAGCTGTGTTTAGATTCTATAATTTGATTTCAATCTCGATTTGGTCTAAAATTCGGCAGTTTTTGACGCCGGCCAAAAAATACTAAAGAAAAAAAAACAAAACAAAAAATATTTT
Source organism: Eurytemora carolleeae (assembly GCF_000591075.1). NCBI lineage: Eukaryota > Metazoa > Arthropoda > Copepoda > Calanoida > Temoridae > Eurytemora > Eurytemora carolleeae. The sequence continues at coordinate 183,140 of NW_019396418.1, read as the reverse complement.
AAACAGGTCAAATTGTAATCAAAAGTTACATCTCTTGGTTGGAAAAGGATCGAACTGTTTAATCAGAGTGAACGACTCTTTCTGAAAGATTAAAAACTTGTTTACTAATTTCACCCATTATAGCTACTGATGGGAATTATTTTGAGGTTCGTTTTAAAACATTGAGGAGCGCTTTCAAAGCCAAAATACCTTGAATGTTTAAAAACGTACCTCCAAAATACACCCATCCCTAATATATATAAAACTAGGTGAAGGGCCCGGCGTTGCCCGTGAAATTTTTATTTTTTTATTTAATTTTAATTTTTTTCATCCTTTAACGTTTGGCCGGCTATACGCAACATATATATATACGAATGGCTTGTTTTATTATATAGATTATAGCCGAATTTCTATAATAAGCCAAAAGTACACAATAACTTATAAGGCATATCTAACTGTCTATTTATAAGTGAATATTCACACCCTGTATATGAATATACCCATCTACTCCTCAGTTTGCTAGATATATTTGGTTCTTATCTATCTATGTATAGGTAAGTATAAACACCTTGTATATGAATATACCCATCTACTCCTCAGTTTGCTAGATATCTTTGGTTCTTATCTATCTATGTATAGGTGAGTATAAACACCCTGTATATGAATATACCCATCTACTCCTCACTTTGCTAGATATATTTGGTTCCTATCTATCTATATATAGGTGAGTATAAACACCCTGTATATGAATATACCCATCTACTCCTCAGCATGCTAGATATATTTGGTTCCTATCTATCTATATATAAGTGAATATTCACACCCTGTATATGAATATACCCATCTACTCCTCAGTTTGCTAGATATATTTGGTTCCTATTTATCTATGTATAGGTGAGTATAAACACCCTGTATATGAATATACCCATCTACTCCTCAGCATGCTAGATATAACTGTCCCATATATCCTGTCAGTTTACCAGTTTGTCAAGCGCAGAGGAGGCATTAAACCAAACCATAAAGATCCTATCCGTCCCGTCTCCGGACCTTTTAAGGTTCAACTCAAAACTCTGGTTTAAGGAAGGTTCAAGTCTTGATTTCTCCGAGATAGCCTGGAATAGTGCAGGAAGAAGGCCGACTCACAGTGATTCAAACTTAAGGAGAAAGAAACTGAACACTTGCCTCAAACTCAGATTTTCTGATCCCAATATTCAGCAATCTGATAGTGTAAACCTTTAATTTCACCTAGCAAAAATTAAAATTTGAAATATCTACGATACTAGGATAAATTGATCTAATTAATATCAAACTCTTAAATCATAATTTTAACGTAAGTGACCTCCCAACGAAATTTTAAGTGACCTCCCAAAAAATAACTGCACGTCAGATTCACAACAGTTCCATTTACACTTTTCTTACCTAAGTATTACCATGTTTTATCTTAAAGCGTCTTGTATTTTGTCAAATTTCTTTGTTTCTGCTGAATAAATCTGTAAGTCACTTTTACAGTAAAATCACAATTAAAAATTATTAATTTTTAGATTGAAAAACAAGAATATATATATATAGCAATTTTTCTATAATAAAGGTAAATAAGGTACCGCTTTAAACCGGGTATGCAGTTATTTGAATGGATGGTCATTAACATCAGTTGCTTTAAACCCCGCCCTCTGTTCCAAATGAAAACACTGTGAACTGATTGATTGACTGGTAAGATAGGCATATTTTTAGACAAACACAGTTTACATCTACATAAACTTCAGTTTCAGGGCCTTAAATAGAATAAATAAATGCTATCGCATATTTCATTTAGATATGCTCCTAATAAACCGTCGCTTGCCACATGGGTTCTATCGTGGCATGATCCGAACCGGTACAAGGAATTACTCTACCACTCTATGAAATGTCAAATTTCCATTTTAAAAAACTTGTTGGAGGCTTTGGAGCACCATAGCCAAATTCAACTTAGTAGCTCGATTCTTAAATGTTAATGAATAATAAATTTCTATTTAGCAAATTTGACGAATGATGCTTCTAAGCTGAATTTGGTTCTGGTGCTCCAACAAAATTTGTTATATGAAAATTTTACATGTGTGTAGTGTAGCCTAATGTAATTTTAAAACTTCACATTTATTTGAAGCAGCCCGTATGGCGTATAGTGCACCAACTGGTAATTTTGCTAATTTTTTCTAGATTCATCCCACCATATACCCTGTCCAAAACAACAACATGCTTCTTATTTTAGGCTTATTAAATATTAGATATTTCAAAGGTTTTGATTTGTTGATTTTTTAATGTTAACTATTTTAATCCCCAGTATATAGAAGATATTTATAAGAAGATTTAAGGCAGGATAAGAACAGTTAAACCTAGGATTGAACCCGTAGAACTGCAAGCACTTTGTATATACAGAGTTCCACAAAAAGCATGAAACTTTAATGTTTAACTTTTTGTTTAAAACTTTATTCAGTCTTTTTGCGTGAAATACAATTGTAATAAAAGTATTTAAAGTATACAAGCTGAAGTGCCGGCCGACGGGCGTTGCCCGTAAAGTTTAAAGTTTCTTTTTAAAAAAAATTTCTTCGTAAAAAAATTTCTAAATTTGAAAAAAAAACAAATTTTGAAAAAAATAGAATTATTTCGCTAAAGCTAACATGTGTACATCCGTACATATAAATACATACGCATATGTATATAAAATTAGACTGAGTAAAATGAATCCATTTGTCTCTTTAGTCTTATTTTTTGTGGATATCCATGTACCCTAATCATTTAATCCACATACTTTACTGCTTACTTCACTACATTTCTCAGATACTTTTACAAGGACAAGGTAGTTTTAAACAAGGAGAAGAGAAAAATAGAAAAGTTTTATAAGACCAGTAAAAGAATATTTTTAGAGTAATCTTTAAAATCTTAATATCAATAAGGTCCATATTTCAAAAAATACTTTTCGAAAACCCCCAAAAAAATTCAATTTATTTTTATTTGGCGAACTTGTGTATTAGGATAGGCTGGTTTACTCTAGGTATACTTGTAGAATATAGATGTAATGAAGGATGGTTTACTCTAGGTATACTTATAGGATGAATATAATAAAGTATGGTTTACTCTAGGTATACTTATAAGATAAATATAATAAAGGATGGTTTACTCTAGGTATACTTGTAGGATAAATATATAATAAAGGATGGTTTACTCTAGGTATACTTGTAGGATAAAGATATAATAAAGGATGGTTTACTCTAGGTATACTTGTAGGATAAATATTATAAAGAATGGTTTACTCTAGGTATACTTGTAGGATAAATATATACTAAAGGATGGTTTACTCTTGGTATACTTGTAGGATAAATATAATAAAGGATGGTTTACTCTAGGTATACTTATAGGATAAATAAAATAAAAGATGGTTTACTCTAGGTATACTTGTAGGATGAATATATAATGAAGGATGGTTTACTCTAGGTATACTAGTAGAATAAATATAATAAAGGATGGTTTACTCTAGGTATACTTGTAGGATGAATATATAATGAAGGATGGTTTACTCTAGGTATACTAGTAGAATAAATATAATAAAGGATGGTTTACTCTAGGTATACTTATAGGATAAATATAATAAAGGATGGTTTACTTTAGGTATACTTGTAGGATATTGATATAATAAAGGATGGTTTACTCTAGGTATACTAGTAGGATATAGATATAATAAAGGATGGTTTACTCTAGGCATACTTGTAGGATAGATATAATAAAGGATGGTTTACTCTAGGTATACTTGTAGTATAAATATAATAAAGGATGGTTTACTCTAGGTATACTTGTAGGATAAAGATGTAATAAAGGATGGTTTACTCTAGGTATCCTCATCTCCTCTGCTCCAGTATGATTGATATGACAAGATAAACTAGAATCCATGCCACAGGGAGAAAATGAGCAAAAAAGCCTCATCAAAGATTAAATATATTATTTTTTTTTAAATTGTTTTAATAAATTTTGGACGGTTAAAAAATTTAAATGAAAATGATGCAAGTCAGAACCAGCAAGTTTTATCAAAATAAAACTAATTAAAATTTGAAGTTCAATAAATTGTCTCTCTCCAAATATCCAACTATTGATAATTGATAATTCAATAAATATATTCAAATGGTTTCCACATTTTCATGCCAAAGTTGAGCCGCTGAATATAGATGTTTTCAATTAAAGTTTCAAAGTCGCAAAAAATAAGATTAAAATAAAATAAAGAAAAATTAAAAAACCTTAAACTTTTATTTTTCGTTTAACTAAAGCTTACTGCTTGAAGTACTATTTCAACTGTTCTTGTTCTCCACTAGTGCTGAAAACTTGATATTTTCTCCTAAAACTGTTCTTGTTCTCCACTATTCCTGATAACTTAATAGATTCTCCTAAAACTGTACTTGTTCTCCACTATTCCTGATAACTTAATAGATTCTCATAAGACTGTTCTTGTTCTCCACTAGTGCTGATAACTTAATAGATTCTCCTAAAACTGTTCTTGTTCTCCACTAGTGCTGATAACTTAATAGACTCTCCTAAAACTGTTCTTTTTCGTAACTAGTGATGATAACTTATCTAGTGCTGATAACTCGATATGTTCTTCTATATCTATTCTAATGATGATAATTTTATAGATTCTTAAAACTGTTCTTGTTCTTACCCCCTCCTTCCCCCTTATTATGATACTTTGATACTTTCACTATAGTTTCTGTAGAAGTAAATATTTCCATTTACTGATAGCGCCTATTGAAGGATTCATAACTCTGATTAGATGATGAGATAGATATAGATAGAAAGATAGATGTTACCGCCATAATATTTCTATTGGTTCAGAATAGACAAAAAAACTCATGACTGAACCCTGATTGGATCAGGCGCTAATGTACTCGGCATACATAAGTGCTTTAATAGATCCTTAAAACTGGTCTTGTTCTCCCCAGATGATGATAACTTTTTAGATTCTTAAAACTGTTGCTGTTTGCCCCTATTGATGATATACCTTGATATGTTCTTTAAAACTGTTCTTGTTCTCCCCTAATGATGATAATTTTGTAGATTCTTAATACTGTTGCTGTTCGCCCTTAGTGATGATATACCTTGATAGATTCTCCTAAAGCCTTTCATCAGGGTTTACTGATATTCATCCATATCTAATCTCATTTAATATATCATTTTCATATACATATACCAACAATACAAAATGAGACACGAAAAAGTAATTAGAAGTTTCTCTTTTAAATACTGTATTTAGCATTGTTTTTTTTTCATCTATTCATTTGACCTTTTCTATAAACTTAATTATTCTGCACAGTTTGCCGTACACTCTATCACAGTGTACCGTGCGCATATTGACGTGCCGCCCCGTGCAAATGTTGGTATGTTTTACTTTGAAGTCTTTTAATCAACCCGCAGAAAACTAGAATCAAATATGCTAGCAAATTAGTCTTAAAATTTTTTTAAATAAGATAGAAAATTTTACCAATTTTTTAACTTTTTAATATGTAACTGGGAAAAAAAGCAAACAATAAATATTTAAAAAAATAACAACTAACTATAACACTGTTATTTTGTTCTAAAAAGACGAGAACCTTCGAGATATAGAGAAAATTTAAGTTTAAAAACCTTAAAACAAAACAGAAGTCAAAATAAAAAGTTGATTTAAATTTTATTTTCACTTAGAAATATTTTAGAAATATCCTAATTTTTTGGAAAAAAAATCCGGGAAATTACTTTACACAATATTTTCATTTAAAATAATTTGATCAAAAATATATGAAAGGAAAGTAAAGGAAAGTGAAATATATATAAAGATATTATAAAAGAAAAGATGGAAAAATAGATAAATATTATGAAGTTTTAAAGTTAAAATCAAAAAGAAAAATTAAATTGATTTAATGAAATTATAAAAGTAAAGAAAAGAAAATTAAAAGAACTTATAAAAGTGAAAAAATGAAAAATGAAAATGAAAGAAATTTAAAGAAATTATAAAAGAAAAAGAATAAAAAAGGAACAATAATGGAATAAATACAAAGAAGTTATAAAAGTTAAGAATAAAAATTGAAAGAAATAAAAAAAAATTATAAAAGTACCGAATGAAAAATAATTATGAAATTAATAAATAGAAATTATAAAAGTAAAGAATGAAAAATGAAAATGAAATTATAGAAGTAAAGAATGAAAAATGAAAATGAAAGAAATATAAATAAATTATAAAAGTGGAAGATGAACTGTTTGAGGTTGTCTCAAGGGAATGCCGAAGGCTAGAAATTGGATAGAGTAAAGGTGGAGAGTAATGGAATTAGATTCAAGAATCAAGAATCGAGAAAATTGCAAAATCTATAAAATTTCTTTTCTCATGAGCTGTAAAGAAGGGAGGGGGGGGGTCCTTATCTCATGGTAATTTTTCTAAATTGCTTTCTACTTTTTTTTTAATGTTTTACTGTTTTACTGGTTCATAAATGTCTTGTTTGTTGGCCTTCTAATGATATGAAGATTAATTTCAATTTTAATCTTTGAATACATTGTAAAACAAAAACAAAAATCTTTGCGGATTTTATAAAAAAAAATATGTTGGTTTTCAAACTTTTATGGAAATCGGATTTTGTTTAATTTGATCATTCATAAAGCTTCCCTGGGATTATGTGAGATCCCACAACAAATTTTGGCCGGATCGGTTTAGCCGTTTTGACGTTTATTAGATCGATACAAACAAACAGACAGACAGGTAGACAAGCAAAGTATATATAGATATATAGTCAATAAAAGCTTAGCTCTAGTTAATTTATTCTTATATTATTTGCTTTTACTTGGAACATTTTCTCTCTTTTCTTTTTAAAAACAATAACTATGAATGATCTGGCAAATTTTTTGCTTTTGTTAGTACATTTTTAAATATTAGAATATTATTTTCTATTACATATTATAGGGTCTATTTTGATATTCTGACCGGTCATAAACCACCCCAGTGGAAACAAAAAGCCCAATCAGTTAAGATGTTTTTACGTATTTTTACGTATTTTCACTCCCTTTGATGGCAAAAATTGTCATGCCATTTCATAAGGATCTGTTCAGACATTAAACAAAATTGCAAATTTTACATAAACATAGCTTGTGGAAATCCCCTCAGTTTTGAGGATTTCTAGAAATTGAGTCTTTGCCACAAACTCTGATTTCTTAATCCCTTTACCTTTGCAATCCAATGTCTTAGACCTTAGATATTTCAAACTATGAGTTCTCTTAAATATTCTAAGCTTGAAATATCATAGGTTACATCATAAGGTTGCAAAATATAGGGATCAGAAAATTTGAGTTTGTGGCTAAGACTCAATTCCAAAAGTACTGAAGCAACTTAATCGTTAGTTTAGACACGTGTTCCTCTGTTATTATCCAGTAGAACCAGTTTTCTTGAATATATGTGAAAACTTTCAAAACAAATGAGTTAAAAAGTTTTTTCTTCAGTTTTCTACACATAAAGAAGTGGGGATTGAGTCTAATGAAATTGTCAAACACACAACCAAACTTTATTAGCCGCCATTTCTCTGAAACTTCTTAAATATTTTAGGAATTTCAAGAAAGGAAAGATAAAAAGAATAAGAAAATAAAACAAGAGAATTTAGTTGAATTCGGAGAAGGAACAAGTTATTTGGAATCTAAAAGAAATAATGAAAAAAAAAGATTTTTATTTGTATTTGAATTTGAATTTATTTGTCAACCCGATGGGCAGATTTTTGACAATTGGGTTAGTAGCAAAGAGAATAGAATATATATTAGAGAGGAATTTAAAGAATCTCTCGGTATGAATTTTTTCAGTCCCTTTCAGCCTGAAAGGGAGTTCAAAGTGTACAAACCATGTAAATGTTCACAAATTATATGCAGTAGAGTACATTAATACAGTGTGTTCCCTAGACTATTCATTTCAATTTCGAAATTTTTAAAGCTGTTAAATAAATTTTATAATGAATTAGGTGAATAAAAACCATCATTTGATTTATAGTTATAAAGGAAAATCATCGTTTGTAAAGTGAAGGGCATAGAGTTGTGAAATGATCATTGGTCAATTATGAAACCAGCCTATTTCATAATTTGGTTTTCTTTTACATTAATTTTAGATTTTCTATAAAATGATATTCCAGGGCCCAAAAGGTTATTTAGCATAAATATGTGAAGTACACCTGCAGTATTGAAACAGTACAACAAAATGGCCGTTTTACACTTTTTTCTAGTAAATTCCCCTCTAATATATATTCTATTCTCTATGGTTAGTATAATCTATCTTTCTATCTATCTCATTATCAAATCAGAGGTTTGAATCCTTCAATCGGCGCTATCAGTAAATGGAAATATTTACTTCTACAGAAACTATAGTGTACAGTGATAACCAGAAAACTCTGAAATATAAAGACGACATTAAAGCAATACTTAAGTGTATTTGATGTTGTTACAAAGCAAATAGTTTGACTTGTCACTTATTAAATCACTAATTTATTGAAATGGGTCTGTTCACACTGTCCGATTGCTGTGTATCATGCTAATAGGACTTTTTAAAGTTATAACTTGATTCTAAAAGTCGTCTTCCTATTTCAGAGTTTTCTGGTTATCACTGTAGATAACAATTTAGTAACAAAATCTGGTAACTTTACAACATGGTAACCGGACAATTTGGTAACTAATAATTGCTAGCTAACAATTTAGTTAATAACAATTTGGTAATCTGATAACTCAGTTACGTAAAATTTCTTCCTTCAAATAAAAAAGGATCGAACCACTACTCCCCCCTCCCCACCCCCTCCATATTAAACACTGAAATATACCCGTCATATCTACACTTCATTTTTTGCTGGGTTGATTGATTGATTATATTTATGGTGTGAGGTATCCAAGTATCCAGGTCCATATATGTACTGGTCTGGGTTCAGCTATATGAGGAGAGAGGATAATTATTAGTTGAAACCTACATCATTCATTCATTCCTTTATTAGTTGTTTGATTAAGTGAGATGTAAAAATTTATTAATTAATTATAAAATTTCAGAATCAAATATTTTAAAGGTAAATTAATTTTAGGAATAAAATATAAACTTTCTAATTTAAAAATTACGATAAAGTGCATGATGCCGACAATGACAAAATAAAATAAACGTCAGCAAGAATCTTCAAACTTAATACATTATACTGTTATACAACAAATAAACTTGGATTCGTTGATAAGTGAAGAACGGAGAAAGGTTGTCATGTACATTTTTGAACATGGGAAGAAAACATCTTTTTTAATTTGGATTTTCTTTTAAAATGTTTAAAAACCAATTCTTTAAATGCGCTTCGATAAAGAGATTGATATAAAGATACTAGCACTGTGCATGCATAGACGTCTAACGTCAAATGAGCAGTTTATATTTGTCTCTGGGAAAAGTTGACTAATATATGAACTCCCTATTTGTCTCTGGGAAAAGTTAGCTAATATATGAACCCCCTATTTGTCTCTGGGAAAAGTTAGCTAATATATGAACCCCCTATTTGTCTCTGGGAAAAGTTAACTAATATATGAACCCCCTATTTGTCTCTTGGAATAAGTTGACTAATATATGAACTCCCTATTTGTCTCTGGGAAAAGTTAACTAATATATGAACCCCTTAATTTTCTCTTGGGATAAGTTGACTAATATATGAACTCCCTATTTGTCTCTGGGAAGAGTTTACTAATATATGAACGTGTCCATGTAGTTTAGAACGTGGGTGGAGCTAACTCCATGATTGGCGACATGAAATCACGTTCCGTCAATTATTATTTAATAATCATCATAATTATTTCAACTAGTAGACACAGGGTTATAACTTATAGGAGTAGTAAGAAACCCCTGTCTGAAAATGTGTTTAATTCTTTCCATTTTATTTCATAAATTGCTCTATGAATCCTTAAGTCACTTATAATAAGAAACCACAAATGAAAATTATTAATTTTAAGATGGAAAAACAATGATATTTTATTTCTAAGAGAAGAGTCCCTTTCTTCAAACTTCAAAATGATAAAAGAATAATTAAATATTTTACAAATATATCTTTACATTTTATTGAGTTTATGGAATATTTAACAAAATATCTAAAAATCTAACAATTTAAACACAAAATATTTTGAATTCAATCTTCTCCAGACACGGTGCAAACTGTTTATAATAAATAGTCTCAATGTTTTCCAAATAATAAACAAAAATGCAATAAAACTTATTAAACCCAGTTTATTAAAGGGACTGTCTGTATAATTTAAAGTGATCCCTATTAAAGCGTTACATTTATTAGATTAACAATGAGGAAAATGTTAAGGTTTTTCTGTCAAATATTCTATTGATTTTCTTTTGTTTTCACTGCTGTTTAAATACGCAAGTGACTTATATACAGAAAGACACAAGAAAATATAAAAAATTTAGATTCAGAAAAACAATGATGACTCCATCAATTTGCTGAGGATTAGATAACGGTTTAAAGTGTACTGAGCTCAATCAATCAGGAATACTTGAATTTACGTCTATAATTCCTTTAACATTAGAAGATATTTCAAAATTCGTGAACATGAATGAACATTAAATACTGAACATTCAGCCTGAAGAACGTGTTAAATTTTGTTAAAAATATGTTTAACATTTCACGCATTCTGCCGAGGAGGGGTTCTCAAGCATTCAACTTTTACTGTAAGAAAACATCATTTTAGGTATATGTATGGAAAAGGGGGAAACAATCTAAAAAAGAAAAAATATTAAGCGAAAATGGGAGTAGAGAAAAATACCTTGATGGAATAAAATTACTTAAATTGAATGAATTCATATTTCATTTATCTATCTATCTTTCTGTATTTCATACTGGGTATAGTTTACTAAGCAGGTGTGCTACTTTAAATGAATTTTCGACATAATATCATACACACTTCAATCTTATCTTACTATATATCTAGTATTTCATTAATTCATCTATTCATCAAAAATCTCAATCCGTAGAACAAACCCGAAAATCTAGACACAGAAAGTCCTAGATTTTTCAAATTTTAGATTAATTTACACCCGTTGCTAATTATTTGGTTTATATATAAAGTTTTTCATTTTCAAAATTATTTTTAATGCATAACATTTTCTTACCAATTTTTTGTGTCAATATTTTTCAAAATGTCCAGTTGCAGAATCCGGTCATTTTTAAATTTGAAATCTGTCGACACAGAGATATTTCTAATTTTATTTATCATCTCATCTATCTATTTATCAATCATCTATCAGATTCCCTTCATCTTAACATATAGTTTCCAATCAACTTTTTACACTAAAACATATATCAGCCTATCTAGTATCTAGTATCTAGTATCTATGTCCTCAAGTAGAGTTAACTAACCCCCCCCCNCACCCTTTATCCTTCATCAATCACCCTTTATCCCTCATTATTCACCCTTTATCCTTCATCATTCACCCTTTATCCTTCATCATACACCCTTTATCCCTCATTATTCACCCTTTATCCTTCATAATTCAGACTTTATACTTCATATTTCACACTTTATCCTTCATCATTCACACTTTATCCTTCATCATTCACCCTTTATCCCTCATTATTCACCCTTTATCCTTCATCATTCACCCTTTATCCTTCATCATACACCCTTTATCCCTCATTATTCACCCTTTATCCTTCATAATTCAGACTTTATACTTCATATTTCACACTTTATCCTTCATCATTCACACTTTATTCTATATCATTCACACGTTATCCCTCATTATTCTTCCTTTATCCTTCATCATTCACCCTTTATCCCTCATTATTCACCTTTTATCCTTCATCATTCACCCTTTATCCTTCTTCATTCACACTTTATCCCTCATTATTTACCCTTTATCCTTCATCATTCAACCTTTATACTTCATATTTCACACTTTATCCTTCATCATTCACCCTTTATCCCTCATTATTCACCCTTTATCCTTCATCATTCACCCTTTATACTTCATATTTCACACTTTATACTTCATCATTCACCCTTTATCCTTCATCATTCACCCTTTATCCCTCATTATTCACCCTTTATCCTTCATCATTCACCCTTTATCCTTCATCATTCACCCTTTATTCCTCATTATTCACCCTTTATCCTATATCATTCACACTTTATCCCTCATTATTCACTCTTTATCCTTCATCATTCACCCTTTATCCTTCATTATTCACCCTTTATCCTTTCGTTCATGTTTTATTCTTCATCATTCACACTTTATCCTCATTCCTCATTTTTTCATTCATCATTATTCATCCTTCATTATTCACACTTTATCCTTCAGCCTTTATACTTCATCCATCATTATTTATCCTTCATCCTTCATGTTTTAATCATATCCTTCATGATCGAAACCATACTAGAAGATGGTAGAAACCTAGGCAATATATATAGGAAGCTATTGAAACCTGGATGGATTTGGTAGAAACCTAAAGTGGAAATAAATCTAGGAAAAGAAGGAAAGAATGGAAACCTAGAAGTTCACGAAAAGAGGCGATAAATCGAAGAAAATATGGAACTCTACAAAGAGTTGATAAAGACCTAGAAGAGAAAGATATAATTTATATATAACCAAGCTAAGACACCCTGTAGAGGCTTCTGTAATATCTAAAAATCTAAGGTTTGAGAAGAATACCCTGACAGATTGATTGATTGATCAGTTGAATTGAAAAATAATAGATTAGGACCCAGGCAATTATTAGTAAATAATTCGGCGTCCTAGGAATTAGGGAACAGGGGCTTAACAGAACATTTGGAAAACAGGGTACACAGTTTACTAAAAAGGAACCCAGGGTACACAGTTTACTAAGCAGAAACCCAGGGTAAATAGTTTACTAAACAGGAACCCAGGGTACACAGTTTACTAAACGGGAAACCAAGGTAATAAGTTTACTTAACAGGAACCCAGGGTACATAGTTTGCTAAACAGGAACCCAGGGTACACAGTTTACTAAACAGGAAACCAAGGTAAATAGTTTACTAAACAGGAACCCAGGGAATACAGCTTACTAAACAGGAAACCAGGGTACACAGTTTACTAAACAGGAACCCAGGGTACACAGTTTACTAAACAGGAACCAGGGTACACAGGTTACTAAACAGGAACCCAGGGTGCATAGTTTACTAAACAGAAACCAAGGGTACATAGTTTACTGAACAGGAACCCAGGGCACACAGCTTACTAAACAGGAAACCAGGGTACACAGTTTACTAAACAGGAACCCAGGGTACACAGTTTGCTAAACAGGAACCAGGGTACACAGGTTACTAAACAGGAACCCAGGGTACATAGTTTACTAAACAGAAACCAAGGGTACATAGTTTACTGAACAGGAACCCAGGGCACACAGTTTACTAAACAGGAACCCAGGGTACACAGTTAACTTAACAGGAACCCTGGGTACACAATTTACTAACCAGGAACCCAGGGTAGATAGTTTACTAAACAGGAACCTAGGATTCACAGTTTACTAAACAGGAACCCAGTGTACACAGTTTACTAAACAGGAACCCAGGGTACACAATTTACTAACCATGAACCCAGGGCACACAGTTTACTAAACAGGAACACAGGGTAGAAAGTTTATTAAAAATAAATTCAAATTGTTTATTACTTCTAACTTCCATTAAATGTATGTATAATGTAGATACTCAGAATGTTTATACTTTAATGACTTTGAACAGTCCGAATTCATTTCAATTCCAAGAAACTATCTTTCACTCTTCTCCTGGTATATTCTTGAACTGGGACGTGAATCTTATACCTTCTCCTGGTATAGTCTAGTTCAGTGAAATGAATCCTACCTTCTCCTGGTACAGTCAAGTACAGTGAAATGAATCCTACCTTCTCCTAGAATTGTCTAGTACAGTGACATGAATCCTACCTTCTCCTGGTATAGTCTAGTACAGTGACATGAATCCTATCTTCTCCTGGAATAGTTTAGAACAATAAATGAATTCTACGTGAAAGACTTTATTATCGTACAAAATTTGAAAACATAATTTCATTTTGTATTTTTCATATTTAATTTTAAACATGGAATACTTAAAATTAAAAACATTTAATCCTCTCAATACCTCTAAACCACCTTCAAGTATCTTCTACTGTCCTCCTCAATTAGTCCCTCCCGCTCCC
>NW_019396418.1:98259-168589 GCF_000591075.1 Eurytemora carolleeae | reverse complement strand
TCTGTATACTATTATCTGGTTACCTCTGTATACTATTATCTGGTTACCTCTGTATACTATTATCTGGTTACCTCTGTATTATATTATATGGTTACCTCTGTATACTGTTATCTGGTTACCTATGTATACTATGTCTGGTTACCTCTGTAAAAAATTATCTAGTTACCTCTGTATACTATTATCTGGTTACCTCTGCATACTATTATCTGTTTACACTGTAATGAGCACATTTTGAGAATGTCAAGTTGATAGTTAAGAGATCTTTCAAAGTTTCCAAGCTTTTTAAAAATATTTTCAAAAGATGCAGGAAGAAGTTTATGTGTATATTTATACATAAATATAGCTTGGTTAAAGTCTACCAGATCATTAATCTTTAGAATCTTATACTTAAGGAAAAGAGGATCACTATGAGACGTGGCTTTTGAGTTATCAATTAATCGTATTGCTCGTTTCTGTAAAATGTGAATTTGTTTCATTTCTGAACATTTGTTACATCTGTACTAATGCTTAAACCCTGGTTTTGAGTATAAAGAAATGAGGATTCAGGACAGGTTAATGCAAGATATAAAACATTCAAAATTTATTCTTTATATGATATGAGCACAATATACAGGGTACAAGAAGTATACAGGAAGATAATCTAAGCATTAGATTAAAAAATATCATTTATTGTTAAGTTGAAAATTTAGATAACCAGCAACTTTATTTAATTTTTGTTACATTATGTAACAATAACTATCTTATGATGATTAATACTTTTAAGAAAAAGCCCAGAAAGAATTAAAGTTTACAGACGACTGTGCAAATTCTATTCCATCTCTTATTTTTCTAAGACATGCTGTAAAAGGAGAAATGTTTAGATAACATAAACTATCTTTTTTTGCAAAATAAACATGGTACTCTGATTTTTTCCTATTTTGTGGTACTTGTCTACCTACCTGATATTTTACTGGTTTGTCTACCTAATTTGTGGCACTGGTCTACCTACCTAATATGTGGTATTCTACTCATTAATCTTTCTATCTTGTGGCACTGGTCTACCAACCTAATATGTGGTATTCTACTCATTAATCTTCTAACTTGTGGCACTGTTCTACCTACCTAATATGTGGTATTCTACTCATTAATCTTTCTATTTTGTGGCACTGTTCTACCTACCATATATGTGGTATTCTACTCATTAATCTTTCTATTTTGTGGCACTGTTCTACCTACCATATATGTGGTATTCTGCTCATTAATCTTTCTATCTTGTGGCACTGCTCTCCCTACCATATTTGTGGTGATCTACTCGTATTCCTAATTCTTGTGCTTAGTTGGTAGATTTGTTACGGTTTCGGTTCATTGTTTTTTTTTCTCTCAGGGTCAAAATTTGGCATTGTAAAAGAAAAACAAATGTTTTTAAAATTGTTTATTTTAAACCTTTTTGTTTCTTACACTTTGCCCAATTTTGATCCCGATAGAAAACATATTGCAAGGTTTAATAAAAGCAACTTTAACCGAATACAGTTTTAAAGTGCAGGAAATTTTATTAAATATTTTTACAAAGGAACCAAAACAATACACAACACTAATGATAGGACACACTGTCTCTAGAAGAAATTAAGAAAACATTTTTTATCGAGAATATTGTGAATATTAATCTCAGGGTTTCCTGATTAACGTCAAAATTATGAAAGTTTTCAACCATTAATTACCTCAACGGAGTTTTATCTCCTTCCCACAAAACCAAAATTTAAAATTTAACAATTTTCATTTAAAACCCTCAGAAAATGTTTTCTAAATCAAAGAAACAAAAAAATCTTCATTTTGGTTTGAAAAATTTAATAAACAAAAACAAATCAACCCATTTTTTGATATTATAAACTATTACAGTTTATACTATATAGGCTTAAACTTTAAACCCTCTCATGTTTTTGAGCTACCAAGTAAGTTGGTTTCGTAAAACCAATGTTACTTATCTTCTCAGACAAACTAATTTAAATGCATGGTTACCGGTTACGCCTGAAATCTTATTTTCTAATTTTTCTCTATGTGTGTGACCTAATGTAGTGAATCTTTGATGTTTCATACTTTGACTATTTTTACAGGCAAACATTTTGGTTTGAACTATCAAAGGTTATCCGGTTGCAAAGATATAAACAATATAAAACTAAAGTTTGAGGCAAGTGTTCAGTTCCTTTCAAATTAAAGCGGAATGAATTTTGGTTTTCTCCTAAGTGTTTGGTTAGCAGTGTTATGGTCTCTAGCTGTTACGAGGGCACCTCGGAGAAATCTAACCTCAAGGGAAGAAAATTAAAAGATTGGAATTTGATCTTAAATATTTTACAATATCAAATACTAAGAGGTTTTAAAGTTTCTGAAATCTTGTATGAAAAATGTAGGTCCTTTTTAGAGGTTAAAAATAAATTCAAATTGTTTATTACTTCTAACATTTGCTGTGTTAAGGTCATGATGAATTGTTAATTGTATCATGAATATGAAGGGTTGTATCATGAATATGAAGGATTGTATCATGAATATGGAGAATTGTATCATGAATATGAAGGATTGTATCATGAATATGAAGGGTTGTATCATGAATATGAAGGATTGTATCATGAATATGGAGGAATTGTATCATGAATATGAAGGATTGTATCATGAATATGAAGGGTTGTATCATGAATATGAAGGATTGCATCATGAATATGAAGGATTGCATCATTAATATGAGGGATTGTATAATGAATATGAAAGGATTGTATCATGAATATGAAGGATTGCATCATGAATATGAAGGATTGCGTCATGAATATGAAGGATTGCGTCATGACCATGAAAGGATTGCTATGAAGGAGTTGAGTAGAGGTGAGAAAGGTTTAAATGGTTTAGGATTGTATCATGAATATATAAATCTATCCTCAGGCTATTTGCAAATGGCAGATTCGTGCTTACAATTTCAAAATGGCTGTATATAAAAAATAGTCATATATTTTTACATACAAATGTATGGTAGTTGAACTGAGATTAATGAGAAATTTTTTAGGATTAATTTGAGACCTATCAGACGTTTTAAGGGTGCATATTTGTTCAGCAAGAGCGCAAATGCAATCTTTAAAATCCTCATTGATTGTCCATTTTGGTGGGATGATTTTGAGACGCGGTTTTATTTAAAATATTCAATGACGACCACGAATGTAACAAACAATTCTACAGTAAGCTAATTAGTTGTTTAGGAACAGGTTGAGAAAATAAAAATTAACTCTCATCATCGAAAATAAGTAATCTTATTCAGCTATTGGTTTCCGTAATGTCTCAATGTTCAAACCCATTTTTCTGTAGATTTCTTGGATTTTTTCATGAAAAGACGACATTTGAGGAATCGATTTCGAATAATTTTAATAAAACTGAGTCTCAAAACCATTCCTCTAAAATGGACGATCAATAAGGATTTATAAAACGAATTTGCGCACTTGCTAAACAAATTTGCACGGTAAAATCTTCAGATAGGTCTCAAATAAATCCTAAAAAATATCAGTTCAGCTACTATACATTGCCGGTCACTCCCTTTACAGTTTTTCGAACACAAAATATAAAAAAAGGTTTGATTGTCATGAAACCTGTATGATTGTCACCAAAACGTCTGTAACACTAGCGCAAAAGTTCCTGCGAATACTGTGAAAATCTTTAAAAATAAAAAAAAATGTACAAAATGTTGTCAAAAATCGTCATCAACATCAGTCATAAACTCTGAGATTGCCACGAACAGCAGTAAGATAAAAATCTTTAAAATTATCGGAGGGATACAACTTTGGAATACGTAGATGACTATTAGACTAACGTAATAATTTCCAATGAATTTAAAACACAGAAATTGTGCAGAAAATACAGAGTACAGCCGGACCTTTTTGCTTTTTAACAACATCGAATACAAATAAAATAGATTAAATGTCGTCTTGTTTTTTAAAGTTTTATTTGTCTCAATGTTGAAAGGAACTGTCACCACAAACTCTAACTTCTAATCCTAATATCTTTGCAACTGGAGTCAATGGATAGCGAATGGAAATAGATATGGTATTGTTATGGTTGAACATATTCTCCAGGTTGCAAAGATAAAGGGATTATAAAATGTTGAAAAGGGAAAGAATTGGGCTCAGTAACATTTCGCCATATAACATTTCGCCATATGACAACTCGCCACATAACTCGCCTAAGTAAAATTTCGCCTTATAACAACAACTCGTCTACATATTAATTTTTTAATTAAATAATTGTAGTGTAAATGAAATTATACCAGAAAATTCACGAATCGAAAAATGTTACTTAGGCGAGCTGTTATATGGCGAAATGTTACATGGCGAAATATTATATGTCCAAATGTTATATGGTGAGAATCAATATGTTACTAAGCCAAGAATTGTCAGGGTATCATGCAAACTGTAAAAATTAATGGTACATTGCATGTAACAAAAAAAATTGTTACCCTGTAAAAAATAATTGTTACACTGGAATAAAAAGAATTGTTTTATAAATCCGAAAAGGAATTGAGTCTTTGCCACAAAATCTGATTTTTAAATCCCAATATCTTTGCAACCGAATGTCGTAGACCTTAGATATTTCAAATTATAAACTCGGTCACATAGAATAATCTAAGTTAGAATTTTCGAAGGTTTACACCTTCAGGGTGCTAAGATACAGGGACTAGAAAATTTGAGTTTGTGGCAAAGACTCAATTCCTTTGTGGAAAAAGGGTTGTATCATGAATGAGAAAGATTGTATCATGAATGAGTATTAAATTGTATTAAATTAATATAAATTTTTAAAAATCAATAATGTCCTAAATAAACCTTAGATTGTCACCACCTGACTCAACTGTTTTGTTGCATGAGTTCTTAATTAACACATGAATAACTTGGTTTATAAAGTTGACATGACAATTCTTAATGATATCGGTGCAAGAAAATATCTTTACATTTTAATTAAAAATATAAAACCATGTTCTAATTAAACTGCAATCTATCCCATTATGAATCATAAAATTGTTCAAAGAAAACGTTAGTTTAATCTCATTTAAATAATTTATAAATGCTTTATCATGATGAAAACTTAAACTTCACTTCAAGTGTCAACATTTGCAGTTAAGTTTGTTTGCATAATTTTATAATTAACTCAGAGTTTAGTTTGCTTGCATAATTTTATAATTAACTCAGAGTTTAGTTTGCTTGCATAATTTTATAATTAACTCACAGTTTAGTTTGTTTACATAATTTTATAATTAACTCAGAGTTTAGTTTTTTTACATAATTTTATAATTAACTCAGAGTTTAGTTTGCTTGCATAATTTTATAATTAAATCAGAGTTTAGTTTGCTTGCATAATTTTATAATTAAATCAGAGTTTTGTTTGCTTGCATAATTTTATAATTAACTCAGAGTTTAGTTTGCTTGCATAATTTTATAATTAACTCAGAGTTTAGTTTGCCTGCATAATTTTATAATTAACTCAGAGTTTAGTTTTTTTACATAATTTTATAATTAAGTCAGAGTTTAGTTTGCTTGCATAATTTTATAATTAACTCAGAGTTTAGTTTGCTTGCATAATTTTATAATTAACTCAGAGTTTAGTTTGCTTGCATAATTTTATAATTAACTCAGAGTTTAGTTTGTTTACATAATTTTATAATTAACTCAGAGTTTAGTTTGCTTGCATAATTTTATAATTAACTCAGAGTTTAGTTTGTTTACATAATTTTATAATTAACTCAGAGTTTAGTCTGCTTGCGTAATTTTATAATTAACTCATTGTTCCTTGTATTCTTCTCATTCCTGTGCTTCTTCCAGTAGTTTCCTTTCTTTATTCAACTTAACTTTTCTTCTGTCCACACTTGTAACAAAAATTATTCCTTTTCTTCTCATCATTCGTAGTCCTTCAAATCATTTTCTTCTCCTTCCAATTCATCATTTTCGTTTTCTATGTTTTTACCCCTTCACCTCCATCCTTTCCTTTTTCCATTATAACCCTCCCTTCCATTCCAGCATGTGATTCCCCATTATTCCTACTTTCCCGGCCTAATTCTTCCTTTCAAACCTTCCTTTTCCTTTCCATCATAATTCTCAGCAAAACCTTCTTTTTGTGGCCTTCCCATCCTTTATTTTTATTCCCACCCCATCTCTCCCCTTCAACCATCCTTTATCTTCCCAGCATTTTCTTTCCCTTCCTATCCTAACTCCCAGTCCCCCCCCCCCCCCCCCCCCCCCCCCCCGACTACCGGATAAATGGTTGTCTAAATTTCTTTAATTGTCTACAATTAGACTAAATCATCCTAGATTAAGATTAAGTATGTCTGACAAAAAGAATAGAAACAGGGGTCTACATACTTTTCCAAAGACAAAAAAGGGTTTACTGTATATTTTTAAAGAGTAGAAACAGGGTTTACTGTATATATTTTTATAGAATAGAAACAGGGTTTACTATATATTTTTAAAGAATAGAAGCAGGGTTTACTGTATATTATTATAAAGAATAGAAACAGGGTTTACTGTATGTTATTGTAAAGAATAGAAACAGGGTTTACTGTACATTATTAAAGAATGAAAACAGGGTTTACTGTTTATTATTAATGAATGGAAACAGGGTTTACTGTATATTATTAAAGAATAGAAACAGGGTTTACTGTATATATTATTAAAGAATAGAAACAGGGTTAACTGTATATTATTAAAGAATGGAAACAGGGTTTACTGTACATTATTAGAGAATGGAAACAGGGTTCACTGTATATTATTAATGAATGGAAACAAGGTTTACTGTACATTATTATAAAGAATAGAAACAGGGTTTTCTGTATATTATTAAAGAATGGAAACAGGGTTTACTGTATATTATTAATGAATGGAAACAGGGTTTACTGTATATATTATTAAAGAATAGAAACAGGGTTTACTCTATATTATTAAAGAATAGAAACAGGGTTTACTCTATATTATTAAAGAATAGAAACAGGGTTTACTGTATATATTTTTAAAGAATAGAAACAGTGTTTACTCTACATTATTAAAGAATAGAAACAGAGTTTATTGTCTACATTATTAAAGAATAGAAACAGGGTTTACTGTATATATTTTAAAAGAATAGAAACAGTGTTTACTGTATATATTATTTAAGAATATAAACAGGATTTACTGTATTTATTATTTAAGAATATAAACAGGGTTTACTGTATATATATTATTAAAGATCGGAAACAGTGACAACTGTCTACATTATTAAAGAATAGAAACAGGGTTTACTCTATATTATTAAAGAATAGAAACAGGGTTTACTGTATAAATTTTTAAAGAATAGAAACAGTGTTTACTGTATATATTATTAAAGAATATAAACAGGGTTTATTTTATATATTATTAAAGAATAGAAACAGGGTTTTCTGTACATTATAAGAATAGAAACAGGGTTTACTGTATATTATTAAAGAATAGAAACAGCGTTTTCTGTATATTATTAAAGAATGGAAACAGGGTTTACTGTATATATTATTAAAGAGTAGAAAAAAGGGTCTTCTGTTCAGGATTTTCAATTCATAAACATATTTTGTTGTTTCTTTATGCCATTAAACTAAACTGTAAATGAGCTGGAAATTAAAGTCTGGCATACTTTAATTGGTATCTTTAAACTCGTGTTCAGATTTGTGCATTTTCTGATTTGACTTACTAGTGTAATTAAGATCAATACTTTTTTAAATGATATTTATTATATCAAATTTTAAATTCATCAATTTGCATAAAAAGCAATAGATATCCTGAAATTGAGTCTCTGTTACAAACTCAAAAATCTTTGCAATCGGATGGTGTGAACCTTTGATATTTCAAAATTAGATTTTTTAGAGTTTGAAGTATCTATGGTGTACGACATTGGGTTCCGAAGATTTGGAATATCAGAGTTTGTTCTTTTTGCGACCAATCGGTTCAGCCGTTTGATATTTTTCAAACAAACCAACCATACTCAAACAATGTAAATAAATCTACATATTCTGTATAAATGTTTGATATAATGTGTATATATGAAGGGTATAAACAGTAAACATATTCTTATCACTAGATTGAGAGAAGAAAATAAAAGAAGAATAAAAGGAAGATTTAGATTAACAGATATAGCATATGGCGCAAGTGAGAACAAATATGAAAAATGTCGTCGTTTTTAAATTAACGACAAAAAAGCCTTACGTGTAAATTCGAACGGAAAAAATGGGAAGAAAAAAACTAATTCTTGGACGACATTTTCAAAACTGAAGTGTTTTGCTCTTTAGTAAATAATATACAATATACATAACAGACCAAAGACATACCCTAGGATATAAAGAATATGCTGGGTAAACCAAATAACAGACCAAAATCATACCCTAGGATATAAAGAATATGCTGGGTAAACCAAATAACAGACCAAAATCATACACTAGGATATAAAGAATATGCTGGGTAAACCAAATAACAGACCAAAATCATACACTAGGATATAAAGAATATGCTGGGTAAACCAAATACTTTTTCAACATTTTCCCAGCGATGGTAAATATCCAATATCCACGTGTGGGTGCATGGTTTGATTTAATTGAATCTAAAAGATTGGACATTTCTGAAAAAAGTTAGTCTTGGCCACAAAATCAAATTTTCTAATCCCTATATCTATGCAACCTGGTGGCGTAAGCCTTTGATATTTCATATTTGATATTTGATCTAACATTATTAATAGTTTGAAATATATAAGGTCTACGCCATTTGGTTCTAAACCTTTTATTTAAGTCAAATAATTGGCTTGGTCGCTCAAACATTTTTTATCTATCTTAACCTAACCTGACCTGAATTAGTAAAATCACGCGAAGTAATCAAGAAATATGAGAAAAGGTGCACAATATCCGTAGTTCAAAACTAACCAACCATTCAGTTGACCCTGTAAAGTGTAGATTGTTGGTTAGAATGATAATTTGTTGGTTGAATAACTAGGTTTGGTTTGCTAAGATATACAGTGGGCCTGGAGCAAGTATATAGATAATGTATTCAGCAGTCAACAAACAATCCTTATAGATCTATATATCCAGGCTGAACTTAGAACAGTAGCATTCCATGCAAAATTGTCTTTTATCACAAGAAAAAGTTAAAATCTTTTTTTTAAATCCAGAAAAAAACATGATTTTTTAAACAACCCACATTTTTAATAATAATTATTTTAATGATAATCAAGAATATTTATCTTTTAAACTTGTGAGAATGATATCAACCCCTGTCCTGGTTAGTAAACACTTAAATGTTCTTCGGACCAATTATTTGAAGATGCATGCAAAATCAAACCCTAATTATTCTCCCCCTCGGGTTGGAGTGGGTTGGATGGATGAATTGTCCATGACGGATTCAGATTATCATCATCTCTCCCTCTACTCCATAGAATATCTCAAATATCTCCTAAATCGGCAATTTTTTTAAAATCCTTTTAATTTTTAAGAGAAAACATTTTTGATCAGAAAAATTTAAAAGTTCGTGCATTCATTTCAAAATTAAAATTTTTTTCTCCTAATATTTTTTTTTGTACAGCCTGTATTCTGCAGCTATAGTTTCCATTTGATACGGTGCACATTTATCCTAACATCAATACATAGAATAGATGTGGAATAATATCCAATACAAAACTACATTTTTACAACATTTGGCCGCAAATGTTCGCATTTTGCAGAACCAGAGCCGAGGCCTTATTAAATTTTATATCGGATCATTTTCACAAATTCCTTGCAGAATTTTCTCCTCAATATAAAGTAAAATGGAACTACTTGACAAACTGTTTTTGATATAACAGCTGTAAATGCTTCTTGAGTTTATTTTTAGAGATTAATCATATATTTGTGAAGACGAAGGAATCAGAATTCTGGGTGGTATTTAACGGACAACTGTCTTTTCTCTCCTCAGATAGGTTTGTATAAAATTAGTACCTCCATCACTGCTCAGATGTCTGGACAGTCTCTTTAAATCACCAAGATATAGGGTTAAATTGAGCATGTATTTCATAGTCCAATACATTATGAATTTTATCCCAAGAAAGAGGCCTCTTGATTCCAAAAATATATCATATGTGCATTACAGTATTTCATATTTCCATTAGTCAAACTATTTAGCGTGTATTGTCTTTAATTATATATAAATGGAAAAATATGAATATAAAAAGGTAAATCAAATGTAAAATTGTAATTCTAAAATTTTACAAATCCGCCATAAAAACAAAAATATCATCAAAATTATCTATTCTTCGTATTATTTCAAAATATGTGAAGGAGTTGCAAATAGATCAGCAACAAAATATGTTAAGAAGTTGCAAATATATCAGCAAAAAAATATGTGAAGAAGTTGCGAATATATCAGCAAAAAAATATGTGAAAGAGTTGCAAATATATCAGCAACAAAAAGCTAAAACTATTACCGAAAGATGTGCACGAAGCGCCCTGGACGCATGGTACTCTCAGTAATATCACAAAAAAGTTGCTTAATTTTATCTTACAAGGTTTTCAGGTCACTTCGCGCACATTTTCTATTTCAATTGTGAACATTTTTCTTTGCATACATTGTAAATGAAAAACAAAAATAAATTTGCGGATTTTATAAAAAAAAATTCGGGGATTTTCAAAATTTAATGGAAATCGAATTTTGTTAGAGGCAAATTTTTGAAATTTTGATCATTCATAAACCTTCCCTGGGGTCACGTGAGGTCCTACACAAAATTTGGGCCCGATCGGTTCAGCCGTTTTGACGTTTATTGGTTACAAACGGACAGACAAGAAAAGTATAAATGACAAAAATAATCTTAGGTTTGTTTCTGATTTGATTTTTTTTTCAAAATATAAAAAAGATATTATATATTTATAATTTATAAAAACTATCCTTGAATGGTACAGGAACAAGAATAAAAAATAAAAAATAGGAAAGGTTTTATTTCAAGATTTATATGAACAATAGTTTCTGATAAAATATTTATAGAGAGAGACAAAACAATTTTTTAAAGGTCATGGAAATTTTGCTAGAACCAATAAAAAGATCATTAAAAAATTAAGTTTGTGAACAAAGCAAAAATCATCAAACTAAAGAAAAATTTAAGGTACAGTGATAACTAGAAAACTCTGGAATAGTAAGACGACTTTAAGAAACAAGTTTCAACTTTAAAAAGTTAAATAATCATGAACACACAGCAATTGTGCAGTGTAATACACTTAAGAATTGCTGTGATGTCGTCTTCCTATTACATTGTTTTGTGGTTATTACTGTAAGATTAAAATCTAATATGTTTTTAATTATAACTCCTCTCATTGTAGAGCTATTGAGAAGAAATAAAATATGTTTAAATTGCTAATATGTAATCAGATAAATTTGCTTTTTTATACTTAAGCGTTTCTAAACTAGAGGAGCTACCATCTCCTTATATCTAGTTTCTAAACTAGAGAAGCTACCATCTCCTTCTATCTAGTTTCTAAACTAGAGGAGTTACCATCTCCTTCTATCTAGTTTCTAAACTAGAGAAGCTACCATCTCCTTCTATCTGGTTTCTAAACTAGAGAAGCTACCATCTCCTTCTCTCTAGTTTCTAAACTAGAGGAGCTATCTATCTAGTTTCTAAACTAGAGAAGCTACCATCTCCTTCCATCTAGTTTCTAAACTAGATAAGCTACCATCTCCTTCTCTCTTGTTTCTAAACTAGAGAAGCTACCATCTCCTTCTATCTAGTTTCTAAACTAGAGAAGCTACCATCTCCTTCTATCTAGTTTCTAAACTAGAGGAGTTACCATCTCCTTCTATCTAGTTTCTAAACTAGAGAAGCTACCATCTCCTTCCATCTAGTTTCTAAACTAGATAAGCTACCATCTCCTTCTCTCTTGTTTCTAAACTAGAGAAGCTACCATCTCCTTCTATCTAGTTTCTAAACTAGAGAAGCTACCATCTCCTTCTGTCTAGTTTGCAGTATTGAAAGTATTAAAAATCTGTTTCCTTTGACTAGAAATGGTTTCATGAATATCTCTAGAATTAAAGTTTATTTATCCAAGGATGACATATTTATATGTTATCCGGTCCCATCTTATATCCTCTCCCTCTCCCTCCTCATCACACTTCCTCCAGTCCCAGGAGAGTATAGGAGAGTATGGGACGGATGGAAATCATGAATAAACAATGTTTATATTCTCAGGTGCAGTTCTACTTCAAACAGAAACTACAGAAGAGAAGATAATCTTGAAAAAAATAAAGATGAAGGAAAGCATTAAATAAATTGCTTGATATGTAAACTTATGTTTAAGAATTGGATCGTTCTTTTGATATAAATTTATTTGAGCGCAGTTGTTTAAAAATTCCGCCTCTTGTCCTGAATCACTCTCCACTATATCTTCGGTCAGTGTACTGCAAATTACTGCAGAACGCACCGAAAGGTTAGTTGACTGTGGAATATGTTTAAGAGTTTTGTCCTGAATATGTTTAAAAATTCCGCCTCTTGTCCTGAATGTATTTAAGAATTCTGCCTCTTGTACTAAATATATTTCAGAATTCGTCTTTCGTCTTGAATATATTTGAGAATTCCACCTCTTATCCTGAATGTATTTTAAAATTCCTTCTTTTGTCCTGAATATTTTAAAGAAATTCGCCTCTTGTCCTCAATTTATTTGGAATTCCGCCTCTTGTACTGAATATATTTCAGAATTCCGTCTTTTGTCCTGAATATATTTAAGAATTCCGCCTCTTGTCCAGAATTTATTTAAGAATTCCGCCTTTTGTTCTGAATGGATTAAAGAATTCCGCCTCTTGTCCTGAATATATTTAAGAATTCCGCCTCTCGTCCTGAATGTGTTGAAGAATTCCACCTTTTGTTCTGAATGTATTTAAGAATTCCGCCTCTTGTCCTGAATATATTTAATAATTCCACCTCTTGTCCTGAATGTAATTTAGAATTCCACCTCTTGTACCGAATGTATTTAAGAATTCCGCCTCTTGTTCTGAATGTATTTAAGAATTCCGCCTCTTATTCTGAATATGCGCATGTCTGCACACTTAGCTTGTCAACTCAACAATCTGCAAACATGCATTTAAGATGAGGATTAACTATGGGGGGGGGGAGAGAGGAGGGGGATTAGGGATATTGGGAGGCTTCGGAGATGAAGGAGGGGGGGGGGGAGAGATAGAGGATAACTTCAGGATTTTCCATATCCCTGTAATTTCTTATGTTGCCGAATACCTTGATTCCTTGAATACAGAATTCCAAACGAATTTTCAGATTTTCATTAACACGAATACATTGATACAGAAAACAGAGATACAGGATACAGAACACATGATACAGGATAAATGATACAGGATACATAATACGGGAAACAGAACCTGTTTACAGGATACAGCATCCAGGTATCCAGGTATACATGATACATGATACATTATATATGATACATGACACATGATACATGATACATCATACATGATACATGATACATCATACATGATACATGATACATGATATATGATACAGGATACAGGATGCAGGATACAGGATACAGGATACAGGATATAGGATACAGGATACAGGATACAGGATACAAGATAAAGGATACAGGATTCTTTCTTATCAAACCTTTTAAACCGCACCCGTCCCCCCTTACTTAATTCTTTACAACTTATTTTCATCCCTTCATCTAGGGCCGAAACTAAGGGGGGGGGGGCAACGGGTCACTTACCCCACATTATAAGATTGATTTTAAGATTTTAAGAATGGTTAACGCCCCCCCCCCTTTCAAAATCTTCCAATTACGTGGGTCTGCCTTCATCTTTATGTATACATATAAAGAGTAAATATTAATATTCTGTGTTTACAATGTATAGTTAAATGTTGAATATTGAATATATACTGAAACGATAAGAATTAGTGTTCAATCAAACACTATTTCACGCCTAGACAGGACATACACCAGTCAGATGGTTAGCACATCTGCTCAGATTCATGGGGGGGATAGATGGATAGATAGATGAGTAGGTGGATGAAAGGATGAATAGTTAAATAAAGAGACAACATGTGGTCAAAGGTACTGTAGACCTAGTACATAAAGACCCTCCATTGATATAGTGGAATGTCAAATTATTTACAATGGTGCTCGTAAAAGCTATGCCTAGCTGCACAAGATATTCATGCCATCAATTTCTCATTGAAAATTGATAATTTTCAATCGCGGTTTCTTTTTACAGAAGTTTACAGATTTTACATAAAGGTTAAAAAGGTACTATGGTGAATTGGACATTTTCCTCTAAAAAGTAAAGAGAGCCTTGAATTTAATGATAAACAGAAAGAAAAGAGATTGTTCTGATTTTTGAGAAAACTAAACCTGGACACTGGACTGAGACGTTTGATATTAAAATTTGTTAAGTACATAGAGAATAGAATATATACTAGAGGGGAATTCAAAGAATCTCTCGGTATGAATTTTTTCAGTCCCTTTCAGCCTGAAAGGGAGTTCAAAGTGTACAAATCATGTAAATGTTCACAAATTATATGCAGTAGAGTACATTAACACAGTATGTTCCCTAGACTATTCATTTCAATTTCGAATTTTTTAAACTGTTAAATAAACTTTATAATGAATTAGGTGAATAAAAACATCATTTGATTTATAGTTATAACGGAAAATCATCGTTGTAAAGTGGAAGGCATAGAGTCTATGTGAAATGATCATTTGTCAATTATGAAACCAGCCTATTTCACAATTTGATTTTCTTTTAACAATAATTTTAGATTTTCTATAAAATGATATTCCAGGGCCCAAAAGGTTATATAGCATAAATATGTGAAGTACACCTGCAGTATGGAAACAGTACAACAAAATGGCCGTTTTACACTTTTTTCTAGTAAATTCCCCTCTAATATATATTTTATTCTCTATGGTTAAGTATCACATGTGATTATCATAATCTGACCGTAAAACCTTCTTGGAACCCCCCTCCTCCACCCCCTTCTTCTCCTTCGTAATCTACCTTTGTGATTTGATCTGTGTGTGTTATGATACATAGCTTAGGCTTAAACATCTTCTCTTCCCAAGGATGCTTAATAAAGATGAAAAGATTGACCAATGAATCAATAAATTACAGTTTACGTTCACCACTTTTCTACCATTTCCTTCTACTCTCGACTCCACATTATCCAATTCCTTATCCTCCAACCCTTTCTCCTTTCAACCACTTCTCTTCCCAAGGATGTTTTAAAAAGATGAAAAGATGGAATAATGATTAAATAAATTACGTAAAAAAGCAATCCTATCTCCTCCCAACTCCTTCTTCTTCCAACCTTCTCCTTCCAACCTTCTTCTTCCAACCTTCTACTTCAAACCTTCTCCTTCCAACCTTCTCCTTCCAACCTTCTTCTTCCAACCTTCTCCTTCAAACCTTCTCCTTCAAACCTTCTCCTTCAAACCTTCTCCTTCAAACCTTCTCCTTCCAACCTTCTCCTTCAAAAATTCTCCTTCAAACCTTCTCCTTCTAACCTTTTCCTTCAAACATTCTCCTTCCAACCTTCTTCTTCAAACCTTCTCCTTCATACCTTCTCTCCCATTCCCCTCTCCACACAAGACGGTACAACTTGTTATGTAAATATGTTAAACTACGCCATTTTTCAATCACATCTGATAAACGGTTTTAAGAAGGGGTGCACAGGTTCCAGAGATAGGACTAGTAGGACAGGATGTAGATTAGGACCCGTAGGACAGGGTGGATATTAGGACCTGTAGGACAGGGTGGGGATTAGGACCAGTAGGACAGGATGGAGATTAGAACCTGTAGGACAGGATGGAGATTAGGACCTGTAGGACAAGATGGAGATTAGGACCTGTAGGACAGGATGGAGATTAGGACCTGTAGGTAAGGAAGGAGAGTAGTACCTGTAGGACAAGATGGAGATCAGGACCTGTAGGACAAGATGGAGATCAGGACCTGTAGGTAAGGAGAGATCAGGACCTGTAGGACAAGATGGAGATCAGGACCTGTAGGTAAGGAGAGATCAGGACCTGTAGTACAAGATGGAGATCAGGACCTGTAGGACAGGGTGGAGATAAGGACCTGTAGAACAGGGTGGATATTAGGAACTGTAGGACAGGATGAAGATAAGGACCTTTAAGACAGGATGGAGATCAGGACCTGAAGGACAGGATGGAGATTAGTACTTGAAGAATAGGAAGGAGATTAGGACCTGTAGGACAAGATGGAAATCAGGATCTGTAGGAAAAGATGGAGATCAGAACCTGTAGGACAGGATGGAAATCAGGACCTGTAGGACAGGATGGTAATCAAGACCTATAGAACAGTGTGGATATTAGAAGATTTAGGACGCCTATGAAGAATCGTAAAAGTTTAAGACATTGAAAAAGTGTAAATATTTTACATGCTGACTCCAACAATAGAATTGGGAGGGAACATGTTTACATTAAATACCGCCTTCTGTTGGTTTAAATCAGGGGCCAAGTATGTATAAGAAAAAGGGGAAGAAAAAAATGGTCGACCATTTTATTTACACGTTCACTCGTCTAGCTTGAATCTATTTCTAATGAATTGTTTTTAGGACAAAACAAGAAATGTATTGACGTGAAACTTTATATATGTCATCCTTCACTGATTACTCTTGTTTCTTTAAGGTATCGAACCGACTTTTAAGCAGAAAGAACACGTGTTACAGCCCTTAAAGCTGTGCCTTTTGAATGTTTTATAGGTTATAAAAACGTGCATTTCCCTTTTGAAGAGTCATCCCGTATCAATATAGATATGTATTCAAGTTTGCAAGTTTATAAAGCCTCCCCTCTCCCTCCCTCCCCCTCCTCCCTCCCCGCATATTGATTTCTATTTATATTTCCATTATTCACAGGAAAATGCATTGTAAACTTGTTAATCGTTTGATCCCTATCAAATCTTTTGTGTGCATTATAATCCAAATATAACTTTAATAATATATTGGATAAACACGATATTGTACTTGTTCACTGCTCAGAGAATACTCATTTTAAACAAAACTAAATGTTTTTAACCCATGGGATATGTTTAGGAAACAAGATTTTTTTTATCAGACATTAAGGTTTTTTATGTTAAAAGTATTTCACAAAAATGTTGAGTTATAAATCAAATTGCATAGTTGTACACTCGGTAAGTTTGCTTAAATTATTTTATGCGAATTTTTTTCTCTGATCCAAGATATTAACCAAAAACATTTATCCGAACAAACAACGAACTTCTAATCGTTTTGAAACCGAAAAATTTCAGATTCTTGTAGAGCCTTTTAGAGCCTTTTAGAGGCTTTTAGAGGCTATTAAGGCTTTTAGAGCCTTTTAGAGCCTTTCAGAGCCTTTTAGAGCCTTTTAAAACCTTTCAGAGCCTTTTAGATCCTTTTAAAAGTCAGACAAATGTTAATAAAAAATAATAATATGGATAAACAATTTACATAACACCAGAGACTCAAATATATTAGAAAAAAGACCATATCACAAACAAAATCATACCAGAAACTAGATCATACCATAAACTAGATCATAACAGAAACTAGATCATATCAGAAACTAGATCAAACCAGAAACTAGATAATATCAGAAACTGGATCATATCAGAAACTAGATCATTCCAGAAACTAGACAATACCAGAAACTAGATCATACGAGAAACTAGATCATACCAGAAACTATGATCATACCAGAAACTAGATCATACCAAAAACTAGTCAATACCAGAAACTAGATCATAACAGAAACGAGATATACCAGAAACTAGATCATACCAGAAACTAGATCATACCAGAAACTAGACCATACCAAAAACTTGTCCATACCAGAAACTAGATCATACCAGAAACTAGATAATACCAGAAACTAGATCATGCCCAAAACTAGTGCATACCAGAAACTAGAGTATACCAGAAACCAGATCATACCAGAAACTAGAGCATACCAGAAACTAGAGCATACCAGAAACTAGAGCATATAAAAAACTAGATCATACCAGAAACTAGATCATACGAGAAACTAGATCATAACAGAAACTAGATCATATCAGAAACTAGATCATATCAGAAAATAGATCATATCAGAAACTAGATCATTCCAGAAACTAGACAATACCAGAAACTAGATCATACGAGAAACCAGATCATACCAGAAACTTATAGATCATACCAGAAACTAGATCATACCAGAAACTAGTCAATACCAGAAACTAGATCATACCAGAAACTAGATCATACCAGAAACTAGATCATACCAGAAACTAGATCATACCAGGAACTAGATCATACCAGAAACTAGACCATACCAAAAACTAGTCCATACCAGAAACTAGATCATACCAGAAACTAGATAATACCAGAAACTAGATCATACCAGAATCTAGATCTTGCCAGAAACTATATCATACCAGAATCTAGATCTTGCCAAAATCTAGAGCATACCAGAAACTAGAGCATAACAGAAACTAGATCATACCGGAAAATTAGATCATACCAGAAGCTAGATCATACCAGAAACTAGAACATACCAGAAGCTAGATCATATCAGAAGCTAGATAATACCTACATCAAACCAGACACTTAATCATAACCAGATAAAGGGGAAGACCAGATTTAGCTTTAGTTAAGTAGATAAACAATGATTAAAATAACTAGGTTTATAAGTTTAAAGTTTCCAACTTTAAAGAATTTATCATGAAATATTTAGTTAAGTAGATAAACAATGATTAAAATAACTAGGTTTATAAGTTTAAAGTTTCCAACTTTAAAGAATTTATCATGAAATATTTAGTTAAGTAGATAACCAATGATTAAAATAACTAGGTTTATAAGTTTAAAGTTTCCAACTTTAAAGAATTTATCATGAAATATTTAAAATAAAATTTGTTGAAGAAAAGTTTTCAAAACTAAAAACTTTAAACAAAGATATAAATGAAAGCAGGTTGCAGTTTCTTTCAAATAATAATTTTATTAAATTTTCTTTTTAATATTGACACATTTTGTGACGTTGTAATAAAAATATTCATGCAGCACTTCTCACAATTAATATTTATATAATAAAACTCTTCGCTCATATAAATATAGGTAAAGATGGAGATCAGGACCTGTAGGACAGGATGGAGATTAGGACCTGTAGGTAAGGAAGGAGATCACGGCTGGACCAAATTGTCTAACATTTTTTTCTGGAAACTCATGGGTGTCCGGGTAGAAACATAGGCTAAAAAAATCCATTTCAGCTAGTTTTATATAAAACTTAGTTTATTTTAAACTAAAAGAATTTGTTTGAACTAATTTATACAATTCTCTTGAACGCTAAATATTCTGAATAATTTATCATGTACGTGGATTTGAGAATAAGACTGATGAGAAATCCATGTTATCCTGTTCTTAAGCTTATATTGATTTAGTATTAACTGTGTACTAGGATCTAGTATTGATATACTTTAGTATAAATAAAGAAATAGCCAACACGACAATCCAGCTTTTAGATGGTCAACCATTTTCATTAAATTATTTTGAGCATACAATATACTTTAAATTGATTACTCTTTCACGAGAAATCGATAAAGTGTAATGAAGCGAAAAGTATTAATCAATTTTTGATTGCTCTGTATTCTTAATATTGTTTAGGGGGGAATAAAATAGGATCAATTTTATCTAATAGGATTAGTCAAACAAGACTTAGAATGGCATCAATTTTCTTGAAAACAGTTGGTGAAGCCCCATGATTACTGATTAACTTTTTATATTGATTCTAACCTACAATTTGAAAAAAGTAGTTCTATTTATTTCAAAGTTGTGTCTATCTTTGTAATTAGTGGTTTTAATATCTTAAATGGACTGCTGGATTCTCGACACTACCGTTCAAACCTGATCTATAAAGTGAAAGATATCATAATTTTTCTAACTTAAAAAGTGTTTAATTTTCCCAATTTCCTCTGATTGGTTTTACAACAAGAAATCCGCGAGTCAGTTTTAAAGAGAAACTACGACTGAGAGCAATCAATTCGTATAAAAAGGAACTTTGCCATTTTTCATCAAACGTCATGGTTCAAGGTCTACCCTCTACAGTCCCTTTAAAGAAAACGAATCAATCCTTGAAGATGCTACATGTAAAATTATTAAAAGCAGACACTTTGAAAATCTGTAAAAAGTGAAATGCGTCTGAAAAGGTTGTGGATTTGTGAATTTAAATAGTTTCACGAAGTGGTTTTTATAAATTACAATCGTTCCTTATAAATTGAAATTTTCAAATACCGGTTTTAATAATTTTACTTTTTGTAACAAAATATATTGATATAACCTTGGCTCTTGGTTTTTGTTTCCAATAAACGTCAAAACAGATTTACCGACAATGAGTTCTTTTCCAATTTTAAAAACTTAAAATATTCGGAAAATTTCATTTTTTTACTATATGGGAAGAGAATATTATTGCCTAGAAGATAAAACTAAAAAGTTAAAGTAAATATTTTAAAAAGGTGTGGCAAGGCAAGGTGCCCTGAGAACTTAGTTTTATAAAGAGAAACAAGACCAAACCAAGGAGAAGTAAGTATGTTACTATTAAACTTGTCTTTATGTCGATATTAAACCTTTTCATACAATTTCACACTCTGCATGTATTCTATTGTTTAACCATTGATTAGAAACAATCAATCAATCCCCCCCTCACTCTATACCCCTAGTATCCCCCCCCCCCTTACTCTTCCTAACGAATTAAATCATTCACCTTCTTTATTTGTCATCTAATCCTTACCTTTCCTTCCTTTTCCTCCTCTTTCTCCACTTCTTCTTTAATCATCCTCTTCTGTACTTTGTTAATCCAACCTTTAGTTGTCACCACAGTCTTCTTCTTAATCAACTTTTCCACCCCTTCACTTTCATATCATTTTCGTTATCATTATTATTTTACATTCCTACTTCTTAATTGTTTCTGTATCCATCATTCTAAACATATAATTCCTTTCATGCTCGATCCCGCCCTTTAATCATACTTTTTCCGGATATAATTTTCCTCGTTGCTTTTTCTCTTTTCCTGCATTGTTTTCTGTTTAAATCTTTCCTTTTTATCCTATAACCCTCTCTTCAATAATCCTTTACTCCTGAACCTACTCCAGGGCCCTCTCTTCAATAATCCTTTACTCCTGAACCGCCTCCAGGTCCCTCTCTTCATTAATCCTTTACTCCTGAACCTACTCCTAAACCTACTCCAGGTTCCTCTCTTCAATAATCCTTTAGTCCTTAACCTACTCCAGGTCCCTCTCTTCAATGCCAATTAAACCATCTCCCCTCCCTAGGTTATCTTATCAGATAATCAGATTGGAATCTACACAGACATTTCAAACCTTCCTTGCATCCCGTATTTGGATATTTGTCCCTTTAATTGTTTTCTGCTCAAAATCTTGAACCACCATAATCAGCATAGATCAATTATATGTACAAAAGCTCTCCCGCATTTTTACCGCCCATCAGGAAAACTGATCGATTTGGATTTAATCAAAATCTTTATTGATTTTAGAATTTTGGTGATCATTTTATTCCCACAAAAAGATTATCAAAATTAAAGTTTGTCTTTAAATAATTCTACTTTTTTTAAGAAAGAACAAAGCAACGTGATATATTTTTTCCACCCTGTAAAACGAATTATGAATATCCCTGAAAGAAAATAGCCGATACAAGTCCTGCGGCTTCCCAGGAATTTATTTTTTCTATCGGTAAATCATGAAGCAGTTTCGCCTTCGGGGATCACGGAGCCGGGGGAAGCAACATCGGAAAATGAAAAATAAAATTAGATAATATTCCAAATCATATTTTACACCACAAACAGAAAATAAAATGTCGGTGTAAATGTTCCAAAAATGTTTCAAATAAATGAAATTTGCATTATTATAATTTGATTTTGTATTTGAATGAAAGTGTGATGTGTGAAGGAGGTGTTAAGTTGTCATAAATGTCTGGTCATGGCAGTTGAATAGGTGAACAAGGGAGGGGGGAGGGGAGGATATTATGAATAGGGGGGGATATGAATGAGAGGGGGTGGGGGGTTACGTTTAGTTTCGATGAATAAACATGTCAGAACGGATTTGAAATAGTTCCACTCTTGGTTACAGGAATATCATCTAGGATAAACAATGATTCCTAAACATGACTCTACAAAAGAGATCCAAACCTAAATCTGGGCTGAAACCAACCCTATACTTTATCCAAACCCTAAACCTAGCTTTCTCTGTACCTACTTAGAACCTAGTTCTAGCCAACTCAAACTTAAAATCTACTTTATACCTAAACCAAGCCACTCTTAATTTAATCTAACACCTAAATCTAACTGAACTTTTTTCATTATTAATTTAACCTAGCCATCTTTTCTAAACCTAACCTACTCTGAACCTAAACCTAGAACCTACTCTAAATCTAAACTTAAACTAACCAGAAATCTACTCTAAATTTAATTTACTCTAAACCTAACTTTTAGCATACTATAAACCTAATCTTAGCCTACTATAAACATAATCCTAGCATATTCTAAGCCTAAACCTATCCTACTCATCTAAACCTCACCTTCATTAAACCTAATTCCTACCTACTTTAAAGGGAGTGTTCGCGAAAAATGAAAGGGGGTATAGGCTTAATGCGATAAAAAAGCGCTTTTGATCGCTACTAATCTTACTTCTATCTGTTGCGTCTATAAGGAGAAAATTGTTAAAGACGTCTCATACGTCTCATACCGAATAACTTAGCGCCCATACAAACTGAGAAAATTGCAACATATGACTTAGAACGTAAACCTATAGTCATCAATTATCTTTCGCCACATTTATATATAGTTTATATTTTATAATATTTAATTTTTTTAGAAAACTTTTTTACGGATTTCAAAAAATGTGAGTCGTGCGCGGCATTCTTAGATAGTTGCGCAAGCGACAAGAGAAACAATCAAATTCAAACAAATTAATTAAAAAATATTATAAAATATCAACT
The DNA here is from genome assembly GCF_000591075.1 of Eurytemora carolleeae. Lineage (NCBI taxonomy): Eukaryota > Metazoa > Arthropoda > Copepoda > Calanoida > Temoridae > Eurytemora > Eurytemora carolleeae. The sequence continues at coordinate 145,600 of NW_019396418.1, read as the reverse complement.
TTATACAAATGTGGCGAAAGATAATCGATGACTAAAGGTTGTAATATCTGAATGATTTAAATTGATTTTTTTACGGTCTAAGTAGTATGTTGCAATTTTCTCAATTTGTATGGGCGCTAAGTTATTCGGTATGAGACGTCATTAACAATTTTCTCCTTATAGACGCAACAGATAGAAGTAAAATTTGTGGCGATCAAAAGCGCTTTTTTATCGCATTAAGCCTATACCCCCTTTCATTTTTCGCGAACACTCCCTTTAAAGTAGGTAGGAATTAGGTTTAATGAAGGTGAGGTTTAGATGAGTAGGATAGGTTTAGGCTTAGAATATGCTAGGATTATGTTTATAGTAGGCTAAGATTAGGTTTATAGTATGCTAAAAGTTAGGTTTAACTTTAAACCTTATCCTAGCCTACTCCAACCTTAAACCCCTCCTACTCTATCCCAAAACATAATGTATATTTATATGTTAGTTATAGCTGGCCAAATGGCTGGACTAAATTGGCGGAAATCTTAAAGGGAACCCATGAGTACCCTGAGGTTAACAAAATAAATCCAAATTTTTTTTTGAAATTCGAAATCGATTTTTTTCCAACGAGTTTTCAAAATTAAACGGGCAACGCCGGGGAATTCAGCTAGGTGCCTGTACAGACAGAATTGTACATTTCCATATTTATTTGAGCACTATATCCTTTAAACCTAACCGAAATCTAAATAAAAACTATCATAAGTCCTACTCTAGGTAGGACTCAAGACTAATCTTATCTACCATATGGCATCTATATATTTATGAGTATGAGAAGTGTGATAATATCTAACCTTGTCTCCTAGGGCTATATATCTACTGTAGTGAATATACGTCCTAATCTATATACAAAATTAAGACCAAAATCAGATTTATATCTAGAGATTATCAACCGTTAGATATGAAGGAAGGAGGGGGGGGGGGCTTAATAAAGGGAAAGAAGCTAAATAGTGGAATCTAGAGAAAATCAGCAGGTAAAGATCGACATTGCAATACCAGGTTGGATAAGAGAGATGTTAGAGAAAAATCTGAAAACTAATCTTGAACATGACAGTATAGCAAAATCTCTCATATAAAGGTTTATAGAGGGTTGTTAATAGAAGATACAGGAGGATATGATGGGGTTGGATAAGAAGGAACAGGATGATATGAATAGCTTGGATAAGAAGAAACAGGATGATATGAATAGCTTGGATAAGAAGGACCAGGATGATATAAATAGCTTGTATAAGAAGGACCAGGATGATATAAACAGCTTGCATAAGAAGAAACAGGATGATATGAATAGATAAGATAAGAAGAAACAGGATGATATGAATATCTTGAATAAGAACGAACCGGCTGATATGAATAGCATGGCTAAGAAGGACCAGAATGATATTAATAGCTTGGATAAGAAGAAGCAGGATTATATGAATATTTTGAATAAGAACGAACCGTATGATATGAATAGCTTGGATAAGAAGAAACAGGATGATATGAATAGCTTGTATAAGAAGGAACAGGATGATATGAATAGCTAGGATAAGAAGAAACAGGATGATATAAATAGCTTGTATAAGAAGAAACAGGATGATATGAATTGCTTGGATAAGAAGAAACAGGATGATATGAATAGCTTGTATAAGAAGAAACAGGATGATATAAATAGCTTGGATAAGAAGAAACAGGATGATATGAATATCTTGAATAAGAACGAACCGGATGATATGAATAGCATGGCTAAGAAGGACCAGGATGATATGAATAGCTTGTATAAGAAGAAACAGGATGATATGAATAGCTTGTATAAGAAGAAACAGGATGATATGAATAGCTTGGATAAGAAGAAACAGGATGATATGAATAGCTTGTATAAGAAGGAACAGGATAGTAAACTATTAATAGCTTGGATAAGAAGGAACAGGATGATATGAATAGCTTGTAGAAGGAGATACTGGAATATTGTTTAAGTCAGAATAAGAAGGATTTATGAGGATTTTGTGTATACATATATTGAATTGAGCTCAATATACTACGTATATTGAATACTTAGTATACTGATGTTCGGTATATAAATTAACTGAACTATGAAGACTATATGTGCATTTATGAGAATCAGTTTATATCTAATATCTCAGAAGAAAACCTGAAACTCACTGAAATATATTAAATAAGAAATTGAAGAAGAATTTATGTTTCAATATTTGAAGATGAAAAGGTTAAATGAAAAAGAAGGGAAGAGCTAAATAAGAGAGAAGACAGAATGAAAAAAGAACAGAAGAAATATTTAAGAGAGAAGAGTAAGAAAGAATGAAAAGAACATAAGAACTAAATAAGAGGGAAGACGGAATGAAAAGGAACAGAAGAGAAGATGGAATGAAAAGGAACAGAAGAATAAAAGAAGTGAGAAGACGGAATGAAAAAGAACAGAAGAGTTAAATAAGAGTGAAGACGGAATGAAAAAGGACAGAAGAGCTAAATAAGAGAGAAGACAGAAACAGAACGAAAGGACTTGAAAAATATTAGATTTGTAAGCAGAAATATCAAAGATTTTTTGATAATAAGAATGGTTTACGAGTTATCTAAATATTAAGAGGAAAAAAATAAAATGAAAGCGTCGACAAACGAAGAAAAGAAGAAAGAAAAATTACGAAAAAGCTACTGATTGTCCTAAATAAAAACGAATAAGAAAATAGTTGAACGGTAAAAGAAGATGATGGAATTAGATAAAATGGAAAATCTTCCGAAAGAAGAGAAGACTGAAATGAATATTATGGCAGATGTGGGACCTTCGTGTTACTATTCATATGATCCATTCATCCGACCCGTTGCACTTTTTATATAAAATATAATCCTTCAAAATGTCATGATTCATCAAACGTACAATACCTTCATATATATATATATATATAAGCCAAGGGAGAGACGGAATAGAGCTTTGAAAGGTGGAATAAGATTTTAGGAATTCATCGCGATCAATATTAATTTTATCTGATGTCCCTGTCTCGAAAAATTGGTATAAAACTGTTTTGAACTGTTGTTATTCTAATGAAATATGTGTTTGAAATGATTATTGGAAACAATAAATGAATACAATTTAAAAATTCATATATTTCAGATTCAAGATCAAAGTAAAATAAATTGCACAGTGAAACCTGAATTGCAGTTGGATTTGGTTGAGTTTTGTACATTTGCATAATTAATTAAGGTTCAGCCTAGAGACCAAAACTTAAAACAGATTATCGTAATGAAACTCAGTATCGGAAAGGCAGTTTTGAAAATAGCAATATTTTTGTTACGACATTTTATTTCATGCGGTTTTTTACTTTCTTTTTTTGTTTTCTGATTTCTGAAATTAAAATCTACGCAAATGCATGGACCCCAAAAGGAAACTCAGGAGTTTCGTTCAACGATACTCTCTTAAATTTCCCGCTCTGAAAATACTAGATTTAGGAATCTATGTACATTGTAAATTGTACAGTGCACAGTGTACACAATGCCTCTGATTACTGATAAACAATGATAGTAGAATAGAGCTAAGTAAGAATGTAATGCATTAAATCCTTGGACCTAAGAAGAGGAGAATACGGTTTACTTAAAACTAACTACATTAAAGTACATGAAAGCATTTCAAAGTAAATCAAAGTACATCAAAGTACATGATATATCCTGGCTGTATCAAAGTAGATTAAAGTACATCCTGGCTGTATCATATAACATCAAAGTACATCCTGACTGTATTTAAATATATCAAAGTACATCCTGTCTGTATCAAAATACATCAAAGTACATCCTGGCTGTATCAAAATATATCAAAGTACATCCTGTCTGTATCAAAATATATCAAAGTACATCCTGTCTGTATCAAAATACATAAAAGTACATCCTGGCTGTATCAAAATATTTCAAGGTAACCGCCAAGAAAGTTCTCTGAAATAAAAGCTTCCGGAAATAAAGTCCTAAAATTTGGCCTTGAAAACGTTCTGTGGAAAAGGTCTCAATCAGAAAGGAAAAGGAAAGTGAGTCCTACCATTTTCAGACCCATGCAGTGACATTTTGTCCTTGTACTTCAGGAAATTGTTACTTTTTTCAGGTTTTTTAGAAACTTTTTTTCCCGTGAATTTTTATCTAAATCTGTAAAAAATAACATCAAAAAACTTTATTTACTTGAATATCCGAAATACATAGCCCAACAAAAAAAGTATAAAATAGCAAATGCAAAAAATCTACATTTAATGGGTGAAAATTGTCTCTAAAATTGAGACTCTATGATTTTTAATCAGGACCTGTGATTTGCCATGAAGGCTTTCTTTACATTTTTGTGAACAATAACTAAAATTGTAAACAATAATAAATTTTTTCTTTACTTTTTGGTCTTTAGGTGGCGTTCAGAAAAAAAATATTTTTGGTCTATGAATTCTTGAATTGTTATGTCTAATCCGTCAATCTGAACAGTATATGAAAGGAGTTTAGATTATATCGGGTTTTTACATCCTAAATCTAAAGAAAATCTAAACTGCTATGCGTAGCTGATCGTAAGCACTCAGTCTCTAGACGGAAATGACGTCACATCCAAAAATTCTATGCCGCGGAAAATTATCAATATTTCTGAGCTTGTTTACAATAAAACTAGCTCCAGAGAAGTATTTCTGTGTCATAATATTTGTAAACAACCCCCAATCTCCCTCTTTCTATCATAGTTCTTTTACTTCTTGATTTCGCATGAACACGAAGAAAGCTTTTTTAATTTAAATCAAATTAGATTATCAAAAAAGTTTTTATTTACGACGAAAATTATTCTTCCATAAAATAATCTCTTTTGTGAACTTTTAATGAAACTTTATTATTTTTTATTCAGAAGAAAATCTTTTTAAATCTTTTATTCCCTCTAATTGGATATCTGAATAGCTTCTGATGAATTTTTTATTAAATGAAATTCGAATTTAAAACATTCATAAACTCCATAAACTTAGGTTGTTTCTAATTTTACAAACTTACAGGAGGCCAAATTTTAAGAATTTGAGCCGCCGCTTAAATTTAAGCCGCGGCTCAAATATGGTTGGTTCCACTTAAAATTGTATTCAATTTTTCAAGATTTAAGCCGGTGCTCAATTGAAACCGGTTTTTGGCAGATTTAGGCCACGGCTCAAATTCATTAAATTCGAACAAGGGCTACTCACTCACTGCAAAGAAAATCGTGATTTGAAAGTTTATTTATCATATAATGCTAATAATGACCAAGACAAGAAATGTAAAAGTACAGCCGGCCCTAAAAAAATTTGAGAAATAGAGAGACGACATCTACGTAATTTGATGTTGATTGAACGCGCGCCCATAGTTTTATCAGAATACGTTTCTTCTAAACACTAGAATTGTCGAATAAATGACGTCTCCGACTATTTGCGTTCTAATTATCTATCTATCAGGCAAGAATCAGGCGGCCAAACTATCGTCCCCCCAAAGTACGTCATAAGAAAAGTACTCAGTAGCCTGAAAACTTATTAATCAAAATGAGTCTGTGTACACTGCACAACTCATGTATCTCAGGTTCATTAGAATTTGTTAAATCAAAACTTGAATCTAAAGGTCGTCTTCCTATTCAACAGTTTTATTATTTAATTAAATCTGTGCAGTCAACTTTGTAATTTAAATCTCGGTTTTATTTTGAAAAGAAGAATAAAAAAAGTAAAACAATTGATGTTTCTTTATGAAAATTAATTAAAAATTATTCAAAAGATAAAAGAATATCTTAGAAGTTATTCTGATTGAGTTTCATAGTAATAAAACTTTCTTTTGTTAAAAAAAATACTGTATTGGGTGAAGGATTTTAGGTCGATTTTCAAACATTAAAACCTTAAAGGGAGTGTTAGGCTAACATCAAATCGAATTCGATGGTGATCGCTTCTAATATAACTTCTATCTGTTGCGTCTATAAGGAGAAAAGGGTTAAACACGACTCATACTGAAGAACGTAGGATCCATACAAATTCACTAAATTGCATTATTTCACTCAGATCCTAAATAATTCAATTAAATTTAAAACTAAACATTCCGATATTATAACCTGTAAATGTTGAGTATAATTCGATGCATTCATATATGGTTGATCTACTTCATAACATTTTTATTCTTTTAATACGATGTACTTTAAACGACAATTTTTTTGGCCGCCAGGTGCCTCTCCCATTTCAGGGGCGTACGAGGTTGGGCACCCATTTAAAAATACTTTAAAATCTCACTTTTGCCCTTAACTAAAAAATTTCATTAAAAATGCTTTAACCAATACTGCTTTCACTGTAAATATATATTTGATATCATTATTTATAAAAATTATACAATATGTTTCGTTTCTATGAAAATGTAGATATTTTTTAAGAAACGTTTCCATCTCTATTTTTCACCCATTGAAGATTACAACACCACAGTATTAAAAGAAAGTGTCTGATGAGTCCACTTAAGAAAATTACATAAATAATTTATTAACACTTGTTATATGGAAGTGTGGATATGATCGAATAGTTTACATAGTTAAAAAAGTTATCAATATTTTTTCAAAAAAAGGGTTTTTAAGGGGGGGGGACCAAAATTTTTTTTTGCGCCCCCTACACAAATGCTCTCGTGCGCTCTCGTCCATGCGAAATCCCTGTAATGTCGAGGCTAGAGACGCCTAGTGGTCAAAAATCGGCTTTTAAAGTAAATACTCTACAAAAAAAAATAAAAGATATTATGAAACATGTACTATATATCAATGCATCGAATTGAATTCGACATATATAAGTTGTAATATCTGAATAATTAATTTTAAATTCAATTTAATATTTACAATCTGAGTAAATTTGTATGGGTTACTTTCGCGAACACTCCCTTTAAAGAAATATTTTCGCTACGTACAAACAACTGGAGCAAAAATTATTCAAAGGGAATGACTTTTTTTAAAACATACATACACCACTACCCACTAGTCAATTAATAATCAATTAATAATTAATTATATTTAATGTTTTGCGTTTTCCAATAAATTTTTTTTTTTTTATGATTACATTTAAAACTTAATATTTTAATTTTTCTTAAAACTAGAAATCTTTAACATTCTTTTTCCCCCTTAATCTTTGCCTGAGGGTGAGTTCTAGGATATAGTTTCATTTCCGAGATAAAAAGAATACTTAGAACATTAAGGCCTGAAGGCGGGGGGAGAACATTTTAAAAGAATTATCTTCCTTCCAACATTTTCCAGTTTTAAACATTTTAACTTTATTAGACATTTGGCAGAAATATGATATTTAATTATAAAGAGCTGCGCTTTAGATTTTCTGACAACTTCTGAATATCTTGATTTAGATCTTAATAAATCCAATACAGGTGATACTCACAGAACAACTTCTATATATTTCCTTTGCTTGTCTGTTTGTAACCGATAAGCGTCAAAACGGCTGAACCGATCGGGCCCAAATTTTGTGTGGGACCTCATCAAAAACTGTTGATTTTGAAAATTCACAGCCAATTTTAAATTTGCAAAAAATAAATATTTTGTTTGATAAAAAATGATGAAAGAAATAAGATGGGAAAAAGAGCCAAAAAAACAAGTGTAGTTATGAAACCAATAGCAAACTACATGAATGTTAACCAATTCTAGCGAATCCTCAGCTATACAGCAGTAGCTGAGAACTTTTGATTGAGTTTAGCTACACAACTTTACTAAAGTGAAACTGTTGAATTCATGAATAATGAGTATAATTTATTATATATGATATAAATCTGTTTCAGCTGATGGTAATCTACTGATCTCAATTGGTCGACTATAAAGATTCTAGGACCAAATTTAATGAATTTGAACTAGGTCGCTAAACTACCTACAGCCGGTTCAAACCTTGAATCATCCATTCAATGTTAAAAGTCATGAGAATTTGAATCGGTGATTCAGGACTTGAACCGGCGATAGGTAGTTAGCAACCTCTACAATTCATTAAATTCGGTCCCCTGGTTCTCGCATTGGTATAATCTAAACCTAATCAAAAGCCTTCCTTTGTTTTGATAGAATGAATTTGTAAGTATAAAGAAAGTATAATAAAGCTTGGAATAAAAATCAATATTATGTAAATTCTCAATTTTATTTGGAAAAGATAATCCACGAGAAATGAATTATTAGGCTTCTTGCAATAAAACAATCTAATTAAACTTGGCAGTAATGACCTTGGTTTCTATAATTACCAGTATTCCGATGACTTTCGTTATTCTAATTCCGTCTTTTCCAAGAATTGCATTTAGAAGTATAAACAGTATCATTGTTAACCCAGCCTTGAGCTAATAATGCTCAAGAATTGAAGTTTCCATTTTTTCGAATATTTCTGCTTTGCACTTTTTCTTCGAACATTAACATAATGTTTTTACTTTCTGAAAATGTATTCCCTTGTCATTCAGGGTTTTTACGTACTACTTTGTTAACTCTATAGTGTAATCACTTTGTTAACTCTATAATGTAATCACTTTGTTAACTCTATAGTGTAATCACTTTGTTAACTCTATAATAATGTAATCACTTTGTTAACTCTATAGTGTAATCACTTTGCTAACTCTATAATGTAATCACTTTGTTAACTCTATAGTGTAATCACTTTGTTAACTCTATAATATAATCACTTTGTTAACTCTATAATGTAATCACTTTGTTGACTCTATAGTGTAATCACTTTGCTAACTCTATAGTGTAATAACTTTGTTAACTCTATAATGTAATCACTTTGTTAACTCTATAATGTAATCGCTTTTTTAAATCTATGGTGTAATCACTTTTTCGCCCTATCATGTAGTTTGAGAGGAATCCGGAAAGTAATCGCCATAAAATGAAACTTACAAATTAATATGAGCTTGCATTTTACTGTTTCTATTTTTAACTTTATTTGATTTTAATTTAACTGAGAAAGGTTTATGGCGACAATAAAGTAGGGTTTGGACTATGTATTAGACATTTATATATTATACAGTATATTTGCTCATATCCTTACTTTATTTTAGGGGGTAAATACACAGTTTATCTTTACAATTCAATACGTTTATGTTCTAATATTCGAAAACTTGCTCTGTCTATTTTCTAAATAGACTAATATGTTATTGTTTTTAACTGTAATCTTAATTAAAATAAATCATGAATCTAGAATAGGTATTTTTGTTGCAAGCAAGCTACAATTGATACCATGTTTGTAAATGAAAAGATTATCAGAATTTTCATTTTGTCCATTCTCACCATGAAACACAAGGTGTGTACCAGGTACCTACTAGAAATACTTATTAGTACCATTAAAACGACATTTTGGAGGCAAAAAAGCTTAAACACTCTCTTTTTCAGAGACTTACGATTTTTTGTCTGTTTTTTTAGCTTTTTAGCTCAAAAAGGGCTGAATATGAGAAATGAGGATCCGTGGAAATTTAAATTTTTAATTTGCATTAAAAAATATGCTTTACCTTAAATAGTGAAAACACGTTCATTAAAAATAAAATCTCATGTGGAGTAATATTTTTGTTTAATTATTCTCACTCTAATCATGGAACTGCAATAATTGAAAACTCAAATATTATGGGCTAAAAATCCCAAAATTTTAAAAAAGTGCAAAAAATGTTATTTGAAAAAAACCTGGAAAGATTTCGATCTTGGTGAAGTTTAAGAAAATAAATCTGCCTGCAGTCAACTACAGAACTCTTGAAATAAATGTGAGCTTTTATATTTTTGTTTGTGATAGTCCATTGTTTTATATTATTCAAAGTATGTTTTCAATGGTTTCTCCAAGGTGTTTGTGAAATAGGGTTTTCAGAAAAGAATGTTAGAATCTCAGCCAGGGTTGGTAACTAGAGACTAGAGAATTGATTAGTTGATTGAGTTTTCTTTAGTATCTCTCAAGACTCTCTTCCTTCGCTCAATCAACTATTTTCATTTTTAAAGCAAAATCTTTATCGGAAAAATAAAAACAAACGTTGCTTACTTTTTCAGATTAATTTGTTCACATTTTTTTTTAAATTGGAAACATTTTTAAATGTTTATTATGGACTTCTGAAAATCAAAAAAATATTAAAATTTCAAAACCTTCACATGTTTTTTAAAGTATGTTATTGCTTTTGAAATCTAAAGCTTAATAAATGCACGATTTTCAAATCCTAAGAGAGATTTTGTAACGAAAACATCAATAATTCCACTGCGTTTTCCTTTTGTGCAATATATAGTTTTACAAAATTAACTATTCAGAGTTCGGCAAATAATGATATCTGCAAATGGAGAAAAACTCTAAAAATTATAAAGAAATTAAAAGTGTTCTTGCCCTTGGGGGAATTTATGTAAATTAACCTTTAACATAAATCGTTAAATACATGTTGGCTTTCGTTGGAAAAATAATATGTAATAGCTATATAATCATATGAAGGCAAATTTGTACCAAAGTTTGTCAAAGTTATTAAAGTATATGGAATTAAGTAAATGCATATTTCTTTTCTTGGAATTAATTTATATCAAAATTACACAGAACATAGGTTTATTTGGATTTAAAAAGATATTCATATGATATAATGCTTTTATATACCCAGGCGCGGATACAGGGGAGGGGGTTGAAAACCCCTCTTTTTCTCGTATCTTTTGACCCCGGCCCCCTCCCCTTTTCTGGAGACTAAATTAAAGGGACAGACCGGCTATGCAAGGTAATATGCAGTGTTGTGGACAAATTCTTTAGGATTCATTTGAGACATATAAAACTTATAAATCCTGAGTTTGAGCGCAAAGTCGACGTTCAAACTCGTACTTTTGGGAAAATACGTTTTAAGAATTGTTTTTCTAATTATTAATTCACGACGACAAAATATGTATAACAAAATTCTACAGTAAACTAATTAGTTGTTTTAGAACAGGTTGAGAAAATAGAAATTAACTCTTATCATCGAAAATAAGTAATCTTATTCAATAATTAGTTCTTATAATCTCTCTTTAATCACAAAGATTTTCTGCAGATTTTCTGGAATTTTTATTAAAAATACGACATTTAAAGAATTTGAAGAAATCTGCGAACACAGTCATAGAAAATAAGAAATTCAATAAAATGATGAAAAAGAAAATAATTAATTCTAACTTCGATTTATTGACAAATTTCTTTCGAGAAATATGTTCCTAAACATCTAATTAGTTTATTATAGAATTTTTACTATATTTTTTGACGTCGTTATCTAATAATTGAAAAAACGATTCTGAAAACGTACCCACCCAAATTCATGATTTTGAACGTCGACTATGTGCTCAAACTCAGTAATTATACATCGTACATAATTCACTTGTCTCAAATGAATTCTAAAGAATTTGTCAACAACACTGCATACTCAGTTTAATTACCTTACATTGCCGGTCTGTCCCTTTAAAAGTTTACTGTAACTTGTTTTTCAGTAAATACTTTGAGGTGCTTTAAAAAAGCTAATAATTTAATCAAATAAGCCTATTCTCGTGAGGTTTAGAACCCCAAAAAGGTCTGGAGGCCCTCGGCTAAGTGGTTTTCCCCTCAATTTAATTATCCTCCCTTAATCTCCCGGTTAAGTAGTAATTAATAGTTATAAATTTTTAAATGTTTAAATATAATGTTTGTGTTGTGTTCCCTGAGAGGGTCATTCATTTCGTAATTCATTGATAAATCATGGTTTTACTTTTCATCAATTCGATAGATTTTAATCAACGCTGTAAGTTAATGAATACGATTCTTTTCTATCTTTAAAATTGATTAGCATCAAAATTACCGAATATAAAAATATTGAAAATCGACCGATTAAAAGCAATGAAACAATCTTTCTTACTAAAAACATTTAATAAGAGAAAAAACGTTTATTTGACCATAGCTTGCGCAATTTTTAATATTTTTGAACTCTTTTGAACTCTGCTTTTAAAATTTAATTTTCCCTTAGACTAGTTATTTTTTACATTTATTATCTTTAAACCTTATTTGAGGGAGCCTTTTTTTATTTTTGTAAAAAATGCAAAAAGTACAGTTTTAAGGTGGCAATATTTTATATATTTTAAGAGTAATTAGCTATTTTGAACACTTAATGATAATTCCCTAAAAAAATTGCGGGGGACTCTGCTCTCTGCAGCCCCTTCTCCCTCTCAACTTTCGCTCGGTGCTCCTCCCCCCCCCCCCCATCAAAGTTTTATTAGGAAGTTTGACGCCCCCCCTTTTCAAAGACCTGGATCCACCCTTGTATATATCTACCAGCTTTGGAACCCAGCTTTGCCTGGAATTATTCCTATAAAGGTCAACCCACTCAACTTAGAATTTCAAAAACAAGCCAAGAACATTCCCGACAGACTAACAACCAGACAAACAACGATTACTACTTTATACATCTATTTTGTATCTAATTTTGTTTGTTTTTTCCTCAAAATTATGATTTTTTGTAATTCTAAAAATTCACCAAAAAATATGCAAAACTTTTATTATTGACTTTAATCTTGTATATTGATAATTTTGACTTTGTAATAAAAGGTTGAGTTAAGGGAAAGAAAAATGAGATATTTTTTTTTTCCTACCCTTTTACTATACCACTGTTGCTTATTTCACTCGAAGGTGTTTGTAATAGGGCTTAGAACGGATTATAAAATGTTTTAGAAGAAACCTATTTCTACACCAGCTTAGTTAGTATGCACTATAGAACTTCTTTTACAAGTTTTAAACTTTCGTCTTTATTACAATGTTTTGAAAATAAAACTAATTAAAAAGTTTATCTCTCAAATGAAAGAAGAACTAATTGAGATTTATTTATTAAATTTAGAAACCTGCTTCTTGGAAACTTCTTCTCTTTTTTTTAAACTCCTACCCCACCCCTACCCCACTCCCAACCCCACTCCAACCCTACCCCACTCCTTTCAAACATCAAGATTAAACTTTGCTTTATCTGACGAAATAGCATTAAAATGGAGTAGTCCATAATAAATGTATTCGCTATGCAATGCTGTCAAAAAATCTTCTTACTCTTTCAAACAAAATTTAAAAGGAGTAGTCCAAAATAATTGTATTGCAATGCAATGCTGTAAAAAAATCTCCTTATTCTAGCAAACAAAAATTAAAAGGAGTAGTCCAAAATAATTGTATTCTCTCTGCAATGCTGTCAAAAATTCTCCTTATTCTAGCAAACAAGGTTTAAAAGGAGTAGTCCAAAATAATTGTATTCTCTCTGCAATGCTGTCAAAAATTCTCCTTATACTAGCAAACAAAATTTAAAAGGAGTAATCCAAAATAATTGTATTCTCTCTGCATTGCTGTCAAAAATTCTCCTTATACTAGCAAACAAAATTTAAAACGAGTAGTCCAAAATAATTGTATTCTCTCTGCAATGCTGTCAAAAATTCTCCTTATTCTAGCAAACAAGGTTTAAAAGGAGTAGTCCGTATTATCTCTGCAATGCTGTCAAAAATTCGACTTGGACTAGCAAATAAAATCAAAAAGGCGTAGTCCAAAATATCTGTGTTTGCTATGCAACATGTCAAAAGTACTACTTGGATTAGCAAACAAAATTGAGAAGGAGTAGTCAAAAATAATTGTATTAGCCCTAAATTGGCGTCAAAAATTCAACTTGGACCAACAGACATAGCTTAATACTTGGTTCGCTCGTTTTCTTTTCTTTCTCTAATTTCCAAATATTAAAACGTTTATATTGACGAAGGATTAAATATCGAACATCTTTATTAACTCGCAAAACCACATATAATATATCTATCTATACAGTATACAACTCTCTACTGCAGAGTTCTAAACCTGGATAATGGTTTAGGTTTGACCAGCTCCAGGTTCCTGTCTATATAGAGAGTTTGGTCCGAGTATATTGTTTGGTAGGTTGGTTCTCCCTCATCACTAGCTGGATCTACTACTGTAGAGTAGATATTCTCTCCTGGAGCTGATGTAAACCTGTCTAAAGGATTGCATATCACCCTTGGTCCAGAAACCCTGGCTGGAAGTGTACTAGCAGCAGTAGATTTAGTACTACAGGACGAGGAATCACTGCTAAGCTCCACTCCCCCTCCTCCTCCTCCTACCAGGCTCGCAACCCGGTCATAGAAGAGAATATCTGAAACCTCAAGATAAGTCCATGTATCAGATTGACAGCCAACGATCTGTCGAAACTTCATCTTCATCTCCTGAACCGATGAGTGGGAGACTGCAACTATTACTGGATATGAAGTGTATCTGGGTAGAACCTCGCTAAGGATCATCTGTAGCTCGTAGGTGGGTATACTAGACAGGAAGTAGGCTGGGGAGGCCAGGATAAGTAAGCACCGTGAGTTCGCAACAGCGTGGCTGATCGCCTGCCCTACTGTGCAGGATTTTGGTAAATCCCGTTGGTGTAAACAGATCCTGTATCTACTATCAATAGATTCAAGTTTAGGAGATAAAACATTTTTTACATAATCATCGTCTGCTAGGCAGTAATGTAGATACGCACTGTACTCGGCTATGCTGGGTGCAGAACGCTTTAAGCTCTCTGGAGGAGGGAGTTTTATCATTGGAGAATACTGACAGTGATCCTCTACCTTGGGTGAAGAGGTTTTAGAGTAAATCCATCTTGTGATAGAGTTCCTCTTTAAGACTAGAAACACAGATATTGCAAGGATGATGATGATCACTGTTGTAGATGTGAGGAGAAGAATGAGGAACGGAGATGATGATGATTTTGATGATACAGCCTGTACGTCTAGATCTTTACAAGATGAGTGGAATGTAAGAACGTTTTGCTGAGAATTGTTAATGTCGGAGCAGGTTGTCTGTCCTACCCTGTGAGTCACTAGCTCTGAAACCTTGAAGAACATGAGAGAGAGTTCACAACTACAAATCCAGGGATTCCGTCCCAGAGTTATTGTTTGCAAAGAGTTCATTATATGAAGTTCTATCCTAAGAGTTGTGAGTTGGTTGCTATGAAGAGTGAGAACTCTGAGATTAGAAAGTTCGGAGAAGGTTCCATTTCCAATACTCTGGATAAGATTATTGTGAATATATAGTTCCTCTAGTTCAGAGCTCTCTTGGAAAGCGTCCCAGGGTAGAGAATCTATCCTATTGTTCTCCAGGTGTAGTTCCTTTAGTCCCCGGAGTCCAAGAAAGGTTCTATTATTAATCTGCTCAACTCCACTATTGTTTAGATACAGGATGGACAAACGATTTCTCCCGAGAAACTTTTCCGTCCCTAGGTTCTCCAGTTGGTTATCATCCAGATACAGGATTGTAGAATCCATGGGTATCTCTCTGAGAACCCTGCTCAGGTTCCTCGACCCACACTGGATCATGTTCAGGTTCCAGGCCTGAAAATAATATTACTTTAACTTAACCCCATCTACTATATTAGTGCACCATCTTTAAATGGTTGGAATAGGAAGCATTACTGTTAGGAGAGGGTAATAAAATTCCTCCTATAGATCAGCTGGGGACTATTCAATACACAAACCTTTTGCAAATGGAGAAATTATTCCTTTACTTTTTCTAATCCATTAAAGTAGAGGGAAAAAGATAAAAAGAGATAATGCGGTTTTATATAAAAATATTCTGTGTAGATGCTAATCCTATACACAGACACAAGATTTAACATTTTAGGATAAAGAAATATAAAAAATGTAGGTTTAGGGAGGAGTATTCAATAGTCAGGACACATAACTAGAGCAAGGTTTAAACTTGTTTCGAAGTGACTACAAGGTTTAGGACTAATATACACATCATATATCATCCAAATAGGACTAGAGTGAATATATATAGTACGGGTAGTTAGAGTTTAGAATAGTTCTAGGACGAGTAATCAGTTTTAGAATAGGTCAAAAACGTGTAGTGCAGTATAGAATAGGACTAGAAGAAAAAGTAATTTGGTTTATAATTAGACTAGAAGATGTAGTTAGGTTTAGAATAGGTCTAGATTAGGTTTTGGTGAGGTTTAGACTAGGTTTAGGTCTGGTTTAGATTAGGTTTAGGTCAGGTTTAGATTAGGTTTAAGTGATGTTTAGATTTGGTTTATGTCAGGTTTAGATTAGGTTTAGGTCAGGTTTAGGTTAGGTTTGGATTAGGTTTAGATTAGGTTTATGTCAGGTTTAGATTGTTAAAACTAAGTTTACCTGATCATGATAACAGTTACAAGGATCAGGACATTTCATCCTGCAATCACAAGCTAGGAAGGTGCAGCATCTACACAGAGAGAAGCAGTGAGATCTGTATTCACAAACATACATTCCTTCAGGTACCAGACCCAGTGGTATTGGGGGACCCGGAGCTAGGGGCGGAGAACAGGCCAGGGCGGAGAAATCTGAGATCAGGGGGCTGAGGGGCCCTGGGTTGTAGGTAGATAACCATTCTAATTCACAATCACAGGTTAGCGGACTACCAGACAGCTGGAAGGACGGAGATCTTCCTGAATAAAAACAGAAATTATAGTTTCATAATATCTTTCTCAAGCTTTCAACCAAACCGTTCTCTCAATATTTAACAATTTAAGATATTTAATAATTTTGAGAAATATTTCAAGAAATCTGAGAAATATCTCGCTTTAATCTATAGGCATCATTCATACATATGATTAATTTGACTCCTCCCTGGACCCCCCGGGAAGTAGCTTGAATTCCTGGGGTGTGACATATGTAGGGAATGTAAGGTGTAATCTCTGAGCACTGCACTGTAATGATCCAAACCCTTACTCTCGACTTATATCAAGCATCTCATGATATTAGAAGCAAAATCAGAAAACTGTAAGACGACCCTGAGAGCAAACTTGAGATGATACAGAAATTGGGCAAATAATTCAAACCTTGTAGCAGAATGAATCTGATGCAAATTAGATGATCCGGCAAAACCTGATCAGAATCTGGATTTCAAGCAGAATCTGACTAAACCTGGTTAGAATCCGGACCCCGAGCAAAATCAGACTAAACCAGGTCAGAATCTGGATCTCAAGCAGAATCTGAAAAAAACCTGATCAGAATCTAGACCCCAAGAAGAATCTAACAACACCCGGCCAGAATCTGAATCATAGACCCCAACCAGAATCTAACAACGCCTGGCCAAAATCTGATCAAGCAGCATCTGGCAAAACACAAGCCAGAATCTGATAGACACAAAGCAGTATCAGGCAAAATACATGCCAGAATCTGATAGACACCAAGCAGCATCTGGCAAAATACATGCCAGAATCTGATAAACACCAAGCAGCATCTGGCAAAATACAAGCCAGAATCTGATAGACACCAAGCAGCATCTGGCAAAATACATGCCAGAATCTGATAAACACCAAGCAGCATCTGGCAAAATACAAGCCAGAATCTGATAGACACCAAGCAGCATCTGGCAAAATACATGCCAGAATCTGATAGATCTTAAGCAGAATTTGACCAAACATGAGAAAATCCTCAAGAATCTGATGGAGTCCAAACCAAATCTGACAAAGCTTAGACCAGAATCTTGTATTTCTGATTCCAAACTCTTTATTGTTTTGACTTTTCATTATTTACCCTTTTTATGGTGTAACGATTTTGTTCTATTTACTGAAATTTCAGATATAGATTTATAGATATCTGATTCCTTAATCAACCTCTTTACAACAAAGAAGAAAAACAGAATTAAATAGAAGAAAAAGAAAATAAAAAAATGCAGATAAGTATCCAGGGATAAGAATCATATTTC
This sequence comes from Eurytemora carolleeae, assembly GCF_000591075.1. NCBI lineage: Eukaryota > Metazoa > Arthropoda > Copepoda > Calanoida > Temoridae > Eurytemora > Eurytemora carolleeae. The sequence goes on along the minus strand of NW_019396418.1, from coordinate 127,937 downwards.
AAACTTTTAAAACAACAAAAACTATTTCTTTTTATTTAATCTTTCTCATTTAAAATTGTTTTCTCTGGATTCCTGAAACCGGAAGTATTTTCAGGAAATTTGTTTCTGATTGTTCAGAACTGTCTTTTCTTTAAAAATATCAATATTTTAGTTTCAACAAGGTTCGAGGAGGGAGGAGGAGAAGGAGCGGAAGGAAAACTGGGAACAGGAAGGGGGAGACAGGGAGGGGAAAAGGGACAGGGGGGTTAGGTTAGGTTAGGTTAGGTTAGGTTAGGTTAGAGAAGAAGTTTTAAAGAAAACAAAAACAAAAAACGTAAGATGAGTGAAGAAAATTAAGCTTTAAGTTGACCCATGGCCATAACGTCTTCAAATTACATATTTTTGGAGAAATATTATGATTTAAAGATTCTTTAAATTCAATCGTGATGAAATGATTGTGAAGAAAAAAAAAATTTTGCAGTGAATTGAAAATACTGGTAATCTTGTAAACTGAATGATTTATAATAAATTTGTTTAAATATTTCAAGATCTATTCATATTGATATTAGGCTTGTATACCAGATTCAGGTTTCTACACTTTATATTTTAAATTCTTGAATTATGTATACTCTGGGCTAAAGAATTATTTCTTGAATATTTGAGAAGATTTGGTGAAAGGATGGCTCTGTTCTAAATATCCATACATTTCTCCTGTTCACTCATACAGGGAGAAAAGGGGGAGGATTGCCAAATAAACTGAATTAGGAGAATAGGGGTGAATGAGGAGAAGGGGGGTGAAGGAGAAGAAGGGGAGCAAAGAAGGAAGAAGGGGTTAAGAAGGAGAAGAGATTGGAAACGGGTGGGAATGGTTTGGAAAGGAGGAGAAAGGCCGGGATGGGGGAGAAGGGTGGAAATGGGGAAAAGGTTTAGGGAAGAGGTTGAAGAGATAGGAAGGGGGAGAAGGGATGGAGAAAGTAAAAAATTTCAGAATCAGAAGAAGGACCAAGATAAAAGATGAGAAAACAAAATATTTGACAATTTTGTCTGTTTGAAGTTTTTGGGTCTTTCTTTCTGAACATTTATATATAAAAAGAAATTATTATTATTTAAAAACATAAAAAGTACTGTAATACTCTGCATTGTCAATCTATTGTTTTATTTATTAATATAATATATTTTTCGTATGTATACAACACAAAAAGAAAATAATTTTTTCCAAGATCTCAACATTGTTTTATTTATTCTAAGTTAATATCCCCCATTATCTCTTGCTTACTTCCATCATATGCAACAATGCATGCATATGACACCCCCTCTACTCTACTCATTTGCCCCCTCCCCTTCCCACTCTTAACCCACACAACGTCTACTCTATTTACAAAACAGTTTATCGAATATTTTCGTTCACACTGTACCCCCCCCCCCTGCAGTTTACTCCCCCCTTCAGCTGGACCTGTGAGAAACCGTATGTAACCTTACACTAAAATCCTCTCAATAAAAGGAAATTTAATACAAAAACCACCCTCACTTCTCCTACCATATACTATACTCCCACTACTTTATCCTACTCCCGCTACTTTATTCTATACTCCCACTACTACATCCTACTCCCGCTACTTTATTCTATACTCCCACTACTTTATCCTACTCCCACTACTTCATCCTACTCCCACTACTTTATCCTACTCCCACTACTTTATTCTACTCCTGCTGCTTTATTCTATAATCCCACTACTTCATATTACTCCCACTACTTAATCCTACTACCACTACTTCTATCCTACTCCTACTACTTTATCCTACCACCACTTCTTTGTCCTACTCCCACTACTTTATCCTACCACCTCTACTTCATCCTACTCCAACTACTTTATCCTACCACCACTACTTAATCCTACCACCACTATTTTATCCTACCACCACTACTTTATCCTACCACCACTACTTTATCCTACTCCCACTACTTTATCCTACTCCCGCTACTTTATCCTATTACCACTACTTTATCCTACTCCCGCTATTTTATCCTACCACCACTACTTTATCCTACTCCCGCTACTTTATAATACCACCACTACTTTATCCTACTCCCGTTACTTTATCCTACCACCACTACTTTATCCTTCTCCCGCTACTTTATCCTACCACAACTACTTTATCCTACTCCCGCTACTTTATCCTACCACAGCTATTTTATCCTACCACCACTACTTTATCCTACTCCCGCTACTTTATCCTATCACCACTTCTTTATTCTACTCCCGCTACTGTATCATACCATCACTTCTTTATTCTACCACCACTTCTTTATTCTACCACCACTCCTTTATCCTACTCCCACTACTTTATTCTACTCCCGCTACTTTATCCAATACTCCCACTTCATTATCATGATCCAATTTTAGAATACTTTTTTATAATACTTTTTTAGAATATTTTTTAGAATACTTTTTAGAATACTTTTTTAGAATATTTTTAAAATACTTTTTTAGAATACTTTTTAAAATACTTTTTAGAATATTTTTTAGAATACTTTTTTAGAAAACTTTTTTAGAATATTTTTTAGAATACTTTTTTAGAATACTTTTTTAGAATACTTTTTTAGAATACTTTTTTAGAATACTTTTTAGAATACTTTTTTAGAATACTTTTTTAGAATTATTTTTTAGAATACATTTTTAGAATACTTTTTTAGAATATTTTTTAGAATACTTTTTTAGAATACTTTTTTAGAATATTTTTTAGATTACTTTTTAATACTCAGTCTTAATCTTACTCCTATTTCGTGATACTAGTCCTGTGAATAGGAAATTTAAAATTGTGAACACTAATACCCCCCGGCCCCATTCTTTGTAACTTTATCCTACTCCTATTTTTATAAGCCTACTTCAATTACTGTGTAGTTTTACAGTGTACTAATTTAACCGCTTCAATCTAATTTAGACATAAGGAAAAAGTCTAATTTTTGTGAACTCATAGCTTTGATTTTCCCCAAAAATGAAGAAGAAAATTTATTTGATTGCATTCAAAACTTTTTATTGTGTCCCAATAAACATTGTAATGAAGTGACGACGATCCATCTGGCATTTTTTCATGAACAAATTGTTGCAATTTTCCAGTTAACACATCTGATATCGAAAACGCCTGGTCTTGCGATTTTCAAAATGTGGTCTTCCATTTTTGCATCTTCAAAATTGACGGAGATATTGGAAAATGTGTACAAAGGAATTGAGATTTTGCCAAAAACTCTGATTTTCTACTTCCGATATTTTTGAACCCCAATGTAGTAGACCTTTGATATTTCAAACTATAAATTCTGTTAAAATAAATAATCTAAGTTTGAAATGTTGCAGGTTTAAACCATCAGGTTTCAAATAAAAAGGTATTAGAAGATTTGAGTTTGTGGCAAAAACTCAGTTCCCTTTAATTATTTTAATAAATCTAAATTGTCTTAGCATCTAATTTCTTCGTCAATTTTTAAGATACAAGAAAGGTTTAGACCACCTTATGAAAAGCTCGCAAGACGTATACAGCCTCATTTTTATACTTTCTTTGCCATGCCTTAAATATCCTAAATCAAAGACGACTTTCAAGTAGTCTCTCAATTCCCAGGTTTATTGGGACACCCTATACCATACACTTGTCCACATCAGTCGTGTCCCTCTTCTAATGCATGAGTATATTAAAATCAAATCAAGACAATTAGGTAAAATATGCAAAGGTTGATTTTATTTTAGATAAAAATGTTTTTATTTGAAAAAGAAGAATAAATGTGAATAAAAGAGAAGAAATGTTAAGTGGGAAGAGGCAGAAGTTTATGTTTATATTGGTTCCATTAAACTCATTCCATTAGTTTAATATTAGTTTTATCTTCTCTAAACCTGCAATATTCTAGACTTTATTCATTCATTCATTCAGACCATCCTTTCGATTCTCATCCATCCTTTCAAACTATCATCGAATTTTTCTTCCTTTCCACATTCTTTTATCCTTTCTTCATCTGTTATTCTTCCTTTTATCGTGTTATCCGTTCTGAGTCTTTTCATCAGTTCTTCGTCCCTTCATGCTTTTATCAGTCGAATCATCCTTTCATCTTGTATCCTTTCATCCGTCCTTCATAATTTCATCCGTTCTTCATTCTTTCATCCGTTCTTCATTCTTCATCCGTTCTTCATCCTTTCATCCGTCCTTCATACTTTCATCCGTCCTTCATCCTTTCATTCGTTCTTCATTCTTTCATCCCTTCTTCATAATTTCATCCGTTCTTCATACTTTCATCCGTTCTTCATCCGTCATACTTTCATCCGCCCTTCATACTATTATTCGTCCTTCATCCTTTAATAATTTGTCCACTCTTGTTATATTTTCTTTCTCCTTTCAACAGACATTATCCTTTTTTCAACACTCCTCACTTATCCTCCCCCCCCCCCTCCCCCCTTGTTAAAAAAATGCTCCTCCAACCTATTTACTTTACTATTTAAACTTCCTCTTTTAGTTTTCTTTTCACGACTTAACCCCCCCCCCGGCCCAACCCCTCAGGATTTCAGGACTTCCTTCCATTTTATTTCTTTCCCAATTTCCTTATCAAATTTCCTTGCTCCCCACTCCTGTTAAAATGCTATATTTGACCTAAATAAAGTAAAATTGTGTTTATTTGAAAATGCAAAATCGTTTATTTGAAATATGTTCAAGGTTTTATTTCTGAATTCAAGTATTTTTATGCTCTCATCTTTCAACTTAACTTTCTTATTCATTATGTCGGGGCTTTCTCTCTTTTATGATTTTAGAATTAATTTTCTTCCCTCATCAGAACAAAATTCAAATGTAAGATTGAAAAATTAGAAATAGAAATTTGACGAGCAAAAAGTAGATTTCCTTGAGTTTCTAATTTATTGGGTCATTTAAAGAAAGATTTTGAAGACAGTGACACATTACTCTTAACATTTGTAAACTTGGCTTGGCTTTTCTTTCTTAAAGAAACTGAACACTCATCAACATTTTCTTATCCCTAAATCTTTGCGACCGGATAGTTAATACAGATACTAAAATTCTAGGCTTAGGTTCAGAGTTAAAAATATTTAAATATAATGAAAATTATATGTAGGTTTAGGTTCAGAGTTAAAACTATTTAAATATAATGATAATTATATGTAGGTTTAGGTTCAGAGTTAAAACTATTTAAAGATAATGATAATTATATGTAGGTTTAGGTTCAGAGTTAAAAATATTTAAAGATAATATGTAGGTTTAAGTTTAAAGTTTAAAATATCTAAAAGTACTAAGGATTCTAGGTTTAGGCCTAAAGATAAATTCAGGAATCAAAAGATAAAAATCTGTTGGTTTGGAATGATTTTTAGAAAATATAAATAATAAAATCATGTTTAGGTTGAGAGTCTGAGTGATCAAGGCCCCCCGACCGGGATGACAAATATATTTCATAAATATGGAAATTTGGACCATTTGGTTCCGACATTTCTTTTTCATATTAGTTTACAGGGTGGAGTAATATTCAAACTTTGATCAGAAAACAAAACATTTAAAAACAATTTCCAAAACCTTTTCAGTAAAAACTTTTAATATCCTGTAAAAAATTTTCATTTGTTTAAATTTTTAAGTTTGTTCTTTTTGTTGTTTTTTCTTTAGTTTCATCAATAACCAATAAAAGGAATCTGAGAAAAGTAAAAACAACACTGTTTCTATTCCTTGTAAAACAGTCCCCCCCCCCCCCTTATTCTATTCATTCTTTGCCTAAAATGCTACAAAATAACAAAAAAGTAATAAAAATATTATTAATTTCTCTTCTCCTTTCTCTCTATTCATTCTTGTAAATAAAAAAATCTGCACAAATAAAATGATAACTTTTCTTCAACATTTAATCATATTTTAAGAGAGAAAAAAGATATTTTCAAACTCACGCTGAAATATTTTTCATCTCTCACCATATCTTAAAGGGACTGATAGTACAATTTCAAGTGACCTTCCATGCAATCCGATTCACAATGGTACCCTTAAAAGCTTTGTCTGATCAAGTATGAATTAGATATCCATGTTTAGAATTTGAAAAACTGATTATTTTCAATTGTGATTTCTCTACATAAGGACTAATCTAATTTATAATTTCTAATCCAGGAAAACATATAAGAATTATCGGACCACTTTTAAGCCCAGAAAAACGACAATATCTTCCATATTATTGATCGGATAAAGTATACCGTTGTGAATCGGGTATTGTCATCTTTGCACGGAGGATCACTTGAAATTACGCATACAGTCCCTTTAACCCTGGAAAACAAAATACGAACCTGCAAGAGGACTAATCTTCAAACTGTTCCTGGGAATGGTTCGGAGTGCGTTATACCGGAGATCAACCGCGACCAGGTTCCTGAGTCCAGCGAAGCTTCCGGAGCCAAGATCAGAAATGTTATTCTGTCTGAGGTTGAGCTCTTCAATAGAATCCTAAATGTAAAATTTAATCAGTAAAGTCAAATAAAACATTTTAGATTTTATTGAATCCAAAGTTTATATTCTCTGATAAAATATCTGGTTCCAAACAATATCAATCAATTAATCAACTTTATTGTTTGAATTCGACCAAGGTTGTATAATAAGGTTAGTTACTCTTGATGCGCTTCAATGTACGGAAAATGTCGTCTCTTGAGATAGATAGATAAATACACAATATGACGTCACTTATTATAAAAGCGAGAGTGACGTCATATTGGGTATTTATCTATCTATCCTAGGAGACGACATTTTTCGTACATTGAATCGCATTATTATACAACCTTGTAATCGACTGAGTAATAAAACGTTAAAAGATAAAAAGAAAAACAGGAGAAATTTAGGCTAAGATTTTTTTTTAAATCCACAATATCCACCTCAGGTAGAGTTTTGTAGATTTAGATTTCAAAATGGAAACTCTGACTATGTCTTATTTCAAATATTGAGATTGAAACTAACTCTAAATTTTTCCTTAAACTTTACTCTCCGAGATATTGCAAGCTTTTTTGAAATTGTGTTTATGAGTTTAAGAACTAAATAACTCACCACGAAGGTATGCTGTCCAAGGACGGATATTTTGTTGCTACTAGCATCTAGATACTTGAGATTGAACCCCTCAACCAGCTTGTAGTAGTTGCCTAAATCCTCAACCTGGTTCCCTTGTATCTCCAGCTCCTCCAGCTGACGAGGGAAGAACGCCATGTCGAACCATTTGAGCTGGTTGTAGGACAGGTTAAGGCGGAGCAGGGACGGATGAGAAGTGAGAACTCCGTTTATATCTGTTAATCGGTTCTCCGCCAGGGTCAAATACTTTAATTCCGTGAGTTGAGAGAATCCATCCGGTTGAAGGTTGGATATCCGGTTGTGAGCCAGGTTTAGGGTCTCTAGGTTCCTGGTTGAGTTGAATGTGTTTGAAAGAATGCTTTCAACCTTGTTTCCCTCTAGAATAAGAATTGTCAGGTTAGCTCCGTGGAGCATGAAATCACTATTCAATTCACTTATCTCATTTTCACCTAAATTCAGCTCTGTCAGATCTGAAAGGTATTTGACAGCGGAGGGAACTGAGTCCAGTCTGTTTCCCAGTAAATTCAGGGTTTTCAGTCCCACCAGATGAGCCAGGGATTCATCATGGATAAACTTTATCTTATTCTTCTCAACATCCAACCTTCTCAGGTTGGAGGAGAGACCCTGCAGGGAGCTCTGCTCAATACTAGAAATAGAGTTCTCAGAGAGAGAGAGGAACTCCAACCTTGTCTGGTTTTGGAACGGAGCTCGGGAGAGACGGGTTAACTCGTTCCTGGAGAGATCCAACCTCTCCAGGTTCGGCAAATCTAGGAGAATACCGTTCTCCAGCTCCGTGATACGGTTTCTACTGAGGTTCAATATCTTGAGGTTGTGGAGATGGTTGAACACCTGAACCTGGAGCCACATTGACGCAATATCATTCCCGCTTAAATCAAGATACTTCAAATGACGCAAACCTAAAATATTTTTTTCATGATAAATAAAACATAAGTTGAAGTAAAATTACAAAGTTAATATCTTAGAACAGATAATATTATTTTTATATTCTTATCGGAGAATAGAAGAGAGAGAAACACAATAATTCTAATATATTTTTTCTCAAAAGTAATAATAATGAAAAAATATTGTTTGTATTAGATTATTACCTATAAAACTCTGGCGACTGATGAAACTAATTGTATTGAACTGAAGATGAAGTTTCTCCAACCTACGATTGTTCCTAAATACTCCACCCTGTAGTTTAACCAGCCTGTTCCTTGACAAGTCCAGCTCCTCCAGGTGCTTGAGATCAGAGAACACTCCGTCCTGTAACTCCTTGATGTTCGAGTTACTGGCGTTTAGAAGAGTAATATTAGATGCCTGTATTCTAGAGAAAAATCCATGAATATTTTCAGTAACCTCTAGGGTTGAGATCGATCTGCATCGGAGTAAAGACTCCAAAGTTTCACTATTCTTCTCCGTAAACTCAGTTTCACTGATCTTTAACTTCTCCAGTTTCTTGTGCGCCCCGGCGCAATGGGGGTTCTCCGTCCTGTACCCCATTTCGGAAACCTTGACTCCCTTCAGCCAGAGCGTGATAAAGTTTGAATAATTCTTCTCCAAGAACCGGAGCCAGAACTCTATATCCTGCAGGGAACACTGATCCAGAACTAGAAGATCCGGGTCCCTGTAATCTGCAGATTCAAGATTAAATCCGGGATCTTCAGATTCACAGTTTATATGAATAGATCTGGTCTCAGATTCTACTTTATAGAGTAGAGGAGAGAAGAGAAGAAATAGGATGGATAACCTCATGATTCAGGTTATTTTTTAGATTAGCAGAACTATAATATTCTCAGAATCATGATCAGTTTCCTATCCGTCCAGACACCGGAGAGTGTTTGCACTCCGGGAGCATCTTTTCAGCTTTAGTTGATATTCCGGAGACATTTTTCAATATTTTTCAATTCTCAGATTAGGGTCCAGTGCAGGTGAGGGTAGATGGAGTAGGTTCAGCCTAAGCAAACAAAATCAGTGTGTTTGTTAAACCAGAGCCGGACACATCCATAGTTTCTTCTCAAACTAGAATCCTGTAAAATTAAGGAGTTTAAAGGAGAAAATAGAACTCTTGAAACCTGAGAATATAAAATGTGCAAAGTGCATAAAAGCAAAAACTTTTCTGATTAAAAACTCTTTGAATATAAATAAAACAGATTTAGACAAGCTAAAGAATAAATTGTGTATCTATTTATGCATAAAGTAAAGTAATGTCTGTTTGTTTGTCTGTCCGATCAGAACTACGGAACCCTTGGACCGATTTGACTCAAATTTTAACTGGGGAACTCTGTAGAACCACGAAAATGTTCTGAGCTTGGTCTGAGAAGGTCTAGTTTGGCGTTTTAAAGAAAAAAATAGTTTGCAGGCAAAGCTGGATTCTGAAGCAAGTTTTTAATAAAGTTAAGGATCAAGATAAATCTCACTTTTTGTCTGTTTTGATATTAATAAACTTATAAGTCAAGTTATGTATACGTTTTTTAAAGGTTATAAACATTGGAAATGTTTTTCAGAGAAAATTATTTCTATTATGAAACAAATGCTAAAGAACCCGAGAAGGATATAAAAATGAAACAAGTTGAAAGAATGGATAACAGGCAGATGTTAAATTAATAGCTCCAATATGCCAGTGCTAAAACCTCGAAATCTCGTGATGAAAATCCACCAAGATGTTAGAATAAAGATAATATTATCGGGAAAGTCACTTAACACCACATTAATATTTTCCCACAAGGGGAGAGCTAAATAAGCAGAGAGGGGGAGGGGCAATTAGTTAGGGGAAGGGGGGAGAAGGGTTGGAGTCATAGAAGAAAGTATAGAGCAAGGGTATGGGTGTAAAGAGAGGTTCCCCTCCCACCCAGCTCTCTTATTTCTTCAAATATGGTATATGTGTGCTCATAGTTTTACCGATCTTACTTTAAATATCATAGATAGGAGAAGATGAGTAGTTTTGAATAGAAACGTGTTCAGTACATCATATCCATGATAACCTCTTAGCTAGGAATATATTTTATCATTCCTCTATCACTATCAATGATGAAAAAGTACGCTTTAAGGTTTAAAGTCACAAAAGTATGAAACAGAAGTGAGTTCATCCGTCCTTTATCCCAATCATTGATCTTGATCCTTTCATGATCATTTATCCGATCTTTGATTTTGACTATTTATTCTGATATCCTTTATAACGATCCGTAGATTTAAATCTTTACCCCGATCCTTTACAACGATCTATTATATCAATTTTGACAACGATTTTTTATAACGATCCTCGATTTGGATTCTTTATCCCGATCCTTCATAAAGATCTTTGTTATCGATCCTTTTCCAATTTTTTTTTTCCTACTTGATCCTTCCAACCCATTCATTTATTCCATGATGTAGCTACCTATAATATCCTTGGTATGCAATAATAGTATATTCATCTTATACTCGTGAGGTAAAATAATGCATAAAATTTGAATTACCATCCCTCCCCCTCTAACCTTGTCTATTGCCCCCCCCCCCCCATGTTTAATGAAAAGATTGTTTTCCATTTCTTGAATTAAAGTTCTAACTTTTCTTTTTAAGTTAATGATTGAATTAAAGATAACTCTATCTGCCTTAAATAATCAATTTAAAACAGTATTTAGAACCGAATTTAAAATTTTATATTTCATATATTTAAAGGCCTAAGTAATTAAGATATATATATATTTATATTTATATATATTTGGTTCCAACTTTACATTAGCATAAACATCTACCAATTATAGATTTTCAATTATTCAGAACTAACTTAGATAATGCTTTTCTACACACCTTAAAAATTAGTTACCCCCCCCCCTTCCCCCACCTGGCCGAACCAAATTTGAAATTTCCCTGGCTTGAAAATTCAAAGCGGGATAAAGTTGTCAAAATTTCGACGCCTAACTTTAAAATTAATAAATGAATGAATAAATGTGAACATCTAAACTTTTTATTGGCATATTCCAGCTTCAATACTTTTTACAACTGGTGTGAGGTGAAATTCAAGCTTGTGATTATTTATAAAGTTTGTCAATTGAAGAATTATTTTGTATTTTAATAAAATAAATAGTTGAACTACTTCGTATTATGTTTACTAGTTTAGTTTAAGTTGATATAAAACTGAATTCAATTCTGGTTCAATAAATTCTGCAAACAAAAATATTCAAGAAATAAGAAAAATAATTCGTAATCCCATTTGAACTAATAAAAAGTTTTAAATGAATAATTTGTTCGCTGATCAAACCATAATTTAATACAAAATTAAATCTTTTTTTAAACTTCGACTGGGCCAATGAACCAAAACCAAATTAAAACTGCATTGTGTCATAAAAGTTTAAAAGATAATAAAAAACTTGAAAGTAGATAAACTTATCAAACCTTTATTAGGCCAATAACTATAAAACCTATATTAAGTCGATAATGTAAATAAAACCTATTCCTATAACGTTCACAAATCAAACCAATATTTTTCCTACCCCNCTCCCTTCCACACCATGCTTTAAAAATTATTTAATATTCAAGCAATTGAGTTGACCACTCGCCACAAATTCTACTTTTTTAATCCTATTTTTTTGCAACCTGATGTCGTAGACTTTTAATTAATTTTGCAAACATATTGGGGTTGGAAAATCACAATAGCAATAAGTTTGCTATCGAAGAAGTAAAAAAAAAGGTTTGGCAGAATCATGAAAACTATTTTTTTTTTAAATTTTCTTAAATCCTTAAAACGTAAATTTTCGACCGAACAAAACCGGGTTTGCATCTAAGAGGTTTGCTCCATTCTGTTTAAAATGTACTGGGAATTGAAAATCAATAAAATTATGATAAAAACCTTTCTAAAATAAGTTTTTTTTCTCTTCAGACAAAATTTAGACACGAGCTATGAACTATGATTGGACAAATAAACAAACAAACAGACACCACAGAATAGATCACTTTTCTATATATAGATACCAATAAGAGTCCACCCATTAAATGGCGCGCAAAATTTCAATTTCCCGGCTTCTCTGATTGGCTGTTCTGGTTTCTCCAACCCCCACTCGATTGGTTGAGTTTTATAAACTTTTGTTGATACGTACTAAAGATTAGACTAATTTTGAATTTAACAAAAAGAGAAGATCAAGCATTGATCTCGACATCCACAATTCTAAAGTTTTCCGCTCAGGTTTCTAAATCCAAGTTTTATTAATTTTAACTTTTTAAGTCGTTCCTGATTGGTCAAAATAAATTAAAACTATTTTAATAATATTTATATGCAAATATTTACTGAAACCAGAGGCACATTTCATCTTTTCAAAAAAAAAAAAATTAGAAAAAATAAAAACAATTATATCAAAATCAATTTATAAAAATAACAACGATCTTTCATAATTGAATCGTTTTAAAGTTGAATCGTTTAAAATTTGAATCGATATCAATCATAGTAAAATTCTGATTTAAGAGACTGTGAGCATAATTTTAAATAACCCTCGATGTGCAAAGATGGCAATGCCCGATTCACTATGGTACCCTTAAAAGCTTTGTCTCATTTAGTGTGAATTAGATATCAATGTTTATATTCTAAAAATCTGATTATTTTCAATTATGGTTTCTCTATTAAAGTGGTTTACGCATTTCTACTGCAGGAAAATATGTATAAGTTATCAGAATTAAACCAACAAAAACGAAAATATTTCTTCCAATATTGATCAAATAAATGTTAAAAGTTGCCATTGTGAATCAGCATTGCCATTTCAGCTTTGAGGGGATCACTTGAAATTACGCTTACAGTCCCTTTAATATTTGATTTCTACGTACATGCAGTTTTCTATAAATAAATCTATTAATGTTCTATGGAGGTAGAATTCACCTGCTATAAAATGAGATTATATCACTGAATCATTTTACTAACTAGAGCACACAGCCTCTCCACTCTCAAGGTTTAGGGTTTACTAAAACAAACTTGGGGAACAAATTTCCCGTCTCTTTCCTCGGAGTGTTGTCTTCCCGGGCCGGTACAATTACAATTCTTCTTCATTTACCGATTCTCGGTCGGGCCGGTACAGTTACAATTCATTTTCATCAACTGGATCTTGGTCGGACCGGTACCGATAGATTTCTCTCCACTCACAATCGTAGTAAAACTCATTCAGTTTAAAATTCATATGAATTATTAACGATGCAAATAAAATCATGTTTGTAACATTGATTTTTTCATACATAGCATGTTCACTAAAAATATTTCTGATTAATAGAAATAATAAGTTTTGTTTTTATATTTTGAACCTACCAGGTTGCGTGATTTTTTTTCTAGGTTCGAAAGTTTTATATATTTAATTATAATTACCAAGATTTCCAATTAAGATTCACACTTTTTTACAAAAACAATGTTTTTAAACAGCAGAGCAAATAAAATACAATTCTGAATTATTAAAGCTGAATCATTAATTTTAAACCCTGACTGCCGAATACGAATTCTGAATCGCAGAACCGTTATTCTTTCAATCTGAAATTTGGATAATTTATCATAACACTAATAAACTGAATTCGTATTCTTTTAGAGAAATTCCGAACTTTGGCTCCCAAGTCTGAATCCTTAATTCTAAATCCAGGCTTTTATGTCCTGAATCCTTAATCATAAACCCTGAACCCTGAATCCTGAATACAGGCTCTGTGTCCGAATCTTAATTCTAAATACATTGAGCCTTAAATCCTAAATTCAGGCTCATGTCTCCTGAATCTTTAATTCTACCTTCTGAACCATGTCCTGAGCCATGAATACTCAATTCGGGCTCCTAAATCCTTAATTCTAAACCCTAAACCTTGATTCCCGAATCCAAACTCCTTGTTTCCTTAATCCTTAATTCTAAACCCTAAACCATAAATACTGAATCCGTACTCCTTGTGTCCTAAATCCTTAATTCTAAACCCTAAACCCTGAATCCAGAATCCAGACTCCTTGTGTCCTGTATCCTTAATTCTAAAACCTAAACCCTAAACCCTGAATCCTGAATCCAGACTTCTTGTGTCCTAAATCCTTAATTCTAAACCCTAAACCCTGAATCCTGAATCCAGACTCCTTGTGTCCTGAATCCTTAATTCTAAACCATAAACCCTGAATCCTGAATCCAGACGTACGTCTGTGTCCTGAACCTGTGATATACCCTGAATCATGAATTCTAATTCGAGGCTCCTTATGTCCTAAATCCTTAATTCTAAACCCTGAACCCTGAAACTTAAACCTGAACTCTGACTCCTGACTTTTCTTTGACAAAATCGCTTAAACCTTGAATTCATTTCTCACAAATGTGACAGTTTAGTAATTCTCCGGAGACTATATATATAATATATGAAGTTATATCAGGATATCCGCTCAAACAAGAAACAAGGGTTTGAAGGATTAAGTGGGAAAACAGATAATTTTCTCAAAGTATCTAAATCGTAAATATTTAATATATATACCCCTAACCTAATATCAGACAGTTTTATGCTGACAATATATCACAAGAATAACTAGCTCGTCTTAAACTCTAATTACTAATTATTTTTTATTTGCAACCTGATATCGTGGACCTTAAACATTTTAACCGATCAATTCTTATGGATTAGTCAAAATTTGAAATATCAAAGGTTTACACCACCAGTTGGCAATTAGAAAATTAGAGATAAGAAAAATAGAGATGGGAGCGAGTAATTAATGCCTATGTCATATCTTTAGAATAACAGAAAAAAAAAATACTTTAATTATTTGTAAAAAAGTTTTCAAAGTTAAACATCCCTCGCTAATACAAGTTGTGTATGTATTTAGGATACATACAATTATACATTACTTATACTGCATCATATTCTTTTATATTCATGCCAATAATTCATGTCGCTTCGCGCCCTATTTTAACTCGGAATTTTCATCCAATCAAAACCTTAGCTTGCAGTACAATTTTGAATTAATCGATACAATTTTTTTTTAGATGAACTCGCCAAAAATTATAATTCTCTAATCCTTAAATTTTTGGAACTTATAATTAGAGTTTGTGACGAGTGGTTAGTTCCATTCCAAACTTTACAATCTTACTTACAAAGTTAGAAAAAAAAGTTAGACCGCGTTTTTATGCTAGGTTAGGTTTAGTTAGTTAGACGTTTTTTACCCTCACACAAACACTATAGGGCGAGCAGACAAACAAACAAGTCATTTAAAAAGATCTAAAAATATGGATCAATATATAATATATATATTTAAAGAAGAAAGTTGAGTGTTCCTAAATGATATTTTCAGAAACATTTATGTTTTCATCTCTTCTTTTCCCTGTGATATTTGCTTAATAATTCCATTAGGAAATGTTCCCTTCCGATTCCCCATTTCCCAGCCCATTTAATCAGATATATCAATCCTCAAATCCGAACCCGGAGCTCCGAATCAAATTCTAAAGCTGCAAAGCTAGACCGTATCAGATTCTAACCCTAACTCTAATGATCATCCCCTGGATGTCAGCTAAAAGTTAACGTTGGATGCATAACTGGACGGATTATGACGCCCTGTAGTAAATGCCTACTCCATAACAGTTTCTGGGAACGTATCGAGCCAGGTACAACTCAGATTCTCTTGACTATCAATGTCAACACACGGATACAATCTCGTAACTATCAATGCACGATCCTAAACCTGTTTACCAAAACAGGGAACCACACGAATACTATCTCTGATCTATCAACGCCTCTTCCACTGGGCCCGATCTCGTTAGCTATCAATATCAATCGGAAGCTCGCAACATTTAGCTATGCGGACAATACCACGTAATTTACTATGGGCCTCTGTATTTGCTACAGCCCCCTCATGAGCATAGATGATGGGGATATTTTGACAAAAATAGATCATTTTCAAAAAAAATTTTTTTTATAAAAGTAAGAGAAAAGTTTAAATTGTACCATTTAACTCTTTACATGTAGAGTCATTAGAATTACGTCTACAGCCCCTTTAATTGAAGAGGCGAACCTAGATTTCTGTCAAAACATAATATTTTAATATAAAAACAATGTTTCCTACATAGTCACGGAACTCGAAGGAGCAAAAATAAACCGTGTGTAAACATTATCTTAGTTCAATGTAAACCTGTTTTTGTATCCAAGTATAGTTTAAGTATAAACCTGTATCTGTATCCAAGTATAGTTTAAGTATAAACCTGTATCTGTATCCAAGTATAGTTTAAGTATAAACCTGTATCTGTATCCAAGTAAAGTTTAAGTTTAAACCTGTATATGTATCCAAGTATAGTTTAAGTATAAAACTGTATCTGTATCCAAGTATAGTTTAAATATAAACCTGCATCTGTATCCAAGTATAGTTTAAGTATAAACCTGTATCTGCATCCGTGCATAGTTTAAGTATAAACATGTATCTATATCAAAGTATAGTTAAAGTATAAACCTGTATCTGTATCCAAATAAAGTCTAAGTATAAACCTGTTTCTGTATCCAAGTATAGTTTAAGTATAAACCTGTATCTGTATCCAAGCATAGTTTAAGTATAAACCTGTATCTGAATCCAAGCATTGTTTAAGCATAAACCTGTATCTGTATCCAAGTATAGCTTAAACATAAACCTGTATCTGTATCCAAGCATAGTTTAGGTATAAACCTGCATCTGTATCCAAGTATAGTTTAAATATAAACCTGCATCTGTATCCAAGTATAGTTTAAATATAAACCTGCATCTGTATCCAAGTATAGTTTAAATATAAACCTGCATCTGTATCCAAGTATAGTTCAAATATAAACCTGTATCTGTATCCACTCCTGGTTTAAGCATAAACCTGTATCTGTATAAACTGTATTCAAGTATATACCTATATAAACCTGTCTGGTAATGCTCACATAAACATTAATGTAAAACTAATAATGATTCTGATCAAAAATAATTTACCATAATACGTAATGATCCTCACCATGCCAACTTTATAATTAGTAACTTTACCATGTAATAAAATAACAGAACAGAGGTCGGATTCATGAATCGAGAGAAGTAGTTGAACTAGGTATGCCTAGTTGAACTACTCCTTTTATGCCCTTTACGCCCTATTAAATAAGTGGCTCAGTTTTCCGTACCGAGTTAAACTACTTCTCCTCATTCATTAAATCCACCTTCTGGTTAATCAAAATGATATTTTATCACAGAATTAATTTCCATCAGGTTTAAGATAATATCAAGTTTAATAGTAACGCACAGTTTTCTTGATATCTTTAAAACGAAGGGTTGGGTTTTAAAATTAAAAGTTTTTTTTTAATTCGAGATTTGGATAGATTCGATGTTTACATATAAATAGATTACAGGTTTAGTTCCATTCAATTTAAGGTTCAGGTTTAAATAGATTACAGGTTTAGTTCCTTTCAATTTAAGGTTCAGGTTTAAATAGATTACAGGTCTAGTTCCTTTCAATTTAAGGTTCAGGTTTAAATAGATTACAGGTCTAGTTCCTTTCAATTTAAGGTTCAGGTTTAAATAGATTACAGGTCTAGTTCCTTTCAATTTAAGGTTCAGGTTTAAATAGATTACAGGTCTAGTTCCTTTCAATTTAAGGTTCAGGTTTAAATAGATTACAGGTCTAGTTCCTTTCAATTTAAGGTTCAGGTTTAAATAGATTACAGGTCTAGTTCCTTTCAATTTAAGGTTCAGGTTTAAATAGATTACAGGTTTAGTTCCTTTCAATTTAAGGTTTAGGTTTAAATAGATTACAGGTTTATTTCCTTTAAATTTAAGGTTCAGGTTTAAACATATTACAGGTTTAGTTCCTTTCAATTTAAGGTTCAGGTTTAAACATATTACAGGTTTATTTCCTTTAAATTTAAGGTTCAGGTTTAAACATATTATAGGTTAAGTTCCATTCCATTTAAGGTTTAGGTTTAAATAGATTACAGGTTTAGTTCCATTCAATTTAAGGTTCAGGTTTAAATAGATTACAGTTTTAGTTCCTTTCAATTTAAGGTTCAGATTTAAATAGATTACAGGTTTAGTTCCTTTCCATTTAAGGTTCAGGTTTAAACATATAACAGGTTTATTTCCTTTAAATATAAGGTTCAGGTTTAAATAGATTACAGGTAAGTTCATTTCAGAAATTAGATTACAGGTTTTTTTACTTTTAATAAATTACAAGCTTACATGAATTTCAGGACTAATTCCTATTAAGTAAAGGTTCTGGTCAAGATAGATTTTACGTTTAGTTCCAGTCAATAAAAATGTAGGTTAGGATAAATTACAAGATTATCAGTAAATGTATTAAGTTGTCTTTTTATCCAATTTCCCCCACTCTTCCAATTTCCCCCTACCTGTTCTCCGCCAGTTCATTTCAATGGCGGTTTTCCCAACACATTATACCGATTCCCCCTGTTTCTCCTCCTCTCCTCCCCTCCTCTCTCCTCCCTCCTTCCTCCTTACATGTTTTTGTCCCCCATCTCTATCCCCCCAATCTTGAATTATTTCAGTAGATTTGTACTTCATGTCGGAAAAATGATCATCATAAATCAGAAACCAACCAAACCAAACTAAACTGTTTTCAACCAAATATCATCCGAAACAGATTTAGCCTTTTATTTACCAAACCAAATAAAACTGATTCACAGTTAAAATTTAATATATTCTAAAGGAGACTAATCTTGTTGCAAACCTGAAGTAAAATAATCCAACAGAAAATATTTGACAAACTAATCTCCGAACAAATGTAAAACAAACAAATCTGCATACAAATGTAAAACAAACAAATCTGCAAACAAATGTAAAACAAAATAATCTCTGAACCAATGTAAAGCAAAATAATCTCCAAAGCAATGTAAAACGAACTAATCTCCCGAACCAATGAACAACAAACTGATCTCCAAACCAATGCACAACAAACTAATCTCTGACCCAATATAAAACAAACAAATCTCCGACCCAATGTAAAGCAAACTATTTTATCTTACAGAATTTACAGTTCGATATATCAAAGGTGTTCAACAAATCTTGAATGTAACTAAGCTTATATTCAAGAAAATCTAAGAAACAAATCTAAGAAACCTCAATCGGATCTCTGAGACAAATTAATCTATCTGAAAATTCATTAAGTGTAAACTCTCAGGAAATTCAAAACAAACAAATCTTTTAGAAAATGTAATTGAAACTAACTTCTGTAAAAAATGTTCTAATGAAATAACTTCAATTGTCGATACTTGAAAATGTAGTCGTGTTCAAATATAGTCGTGTTCAAATATTGTCGTGTTCAAATAAACATTGTTTTGTTTGGATTAAAACTGATGCAGTAAATTGTTCAACGACCATCTTAAAGACCCCCCCCCACACCCCAGCCCCTCCCCCCCTCCCAATATTTGTGAGCGGGGTAGAGCAATACCATTATAGTTTATGTTGCTGGGTGTATAAACAACTATATAAATATCTATAAAATGTTCCCCATTTTCTAATCAGTAGATGGATACCGCGCTAGATTCATAAAGAAGGATCTCAGAGCAGAAACAAACCGACTAGTAATCACGCAATTAGTCTGCATAGTGCGCTTTTTCATAAAGAAGGCTCACAGAGCAGAAACAAACCGACTAGTAATCACGCAACTAGTCTGCATAGTGCGCTTTTTTCATAAAGAAGGCTCACAGAACAGAAACAAACCGACTAGTAATCACGCAATTAGTCTGCATAGTGCGCTTTTTTCATAAAGAAGGCTCTCAGAGCAGAAACAACCCGACTAGTATTTACGCAATTAGTCTGCATAGTGCGCTTTTTTCATAAAGAAGGCTCACAGAACAGACACCAAACAGCTAGTAATATACGCATCAAACTTTCATCCCAAAAATCTGATTTTTACTGTCATACTCCGGAATTCCTAAAATTCAGAAATATTTAAATATAAATATTAATTTTCTGTGTCTATGAAAACAGCCTTTGCACAAAATGTTCTAAAAAATTGAAACTTTTGTTACAAAGGTTAAAAAGGGTACCGTTGTGAATTAGACATACCAAGGTACAAATTAAGGATCACTTAAAAGTACGCATAGTCTCTTTAATGTTTCTAAAAATAATATTTGATACTCTTTTTATATCCTCTCTGTGTTTCTGATCTTCTTTGAAAACACAGATTATGCATCATATGAACTAGAAGAGGAAATATGAACAACAAAGTTTCTGCATGAGAAGAACATAAGGAGGGGGAAGGGAAGGGGAGGGGGGGGAAGGAGGGAGAGCAATGGGGGGAGAATAAAGTTTTTGGAAGATATTGGCATAGTTTACAAAGACATACATATGTAGACAGAAAATATACAAATTTTCTCCATCAACAAATTTTTACTTTCACACGTATAACATGTTAGTTTTGTCAGAAGGTAATAATGATTCCATGGTTCCGTTTTTCCTTTTATAAATCAAAATATGTAATGTGTAGTTTCCTGGACAAAGATCGACCTGGCACCTTAAAAATACGAGTTTTCAGCACATACGAAGAAAAGACACTGCTTGTTAATAAAACATTCATTTTCAAATTTTGCAATCAAAATATTCTAATCAAAGTACAATACAGCTAAAGAAAATTCGAGTCTTTGCCACAAACTCTAATTTTTTAATCCCTATTTTTTTGCAATCCGATGTCGTAGACTTTTGATATATCAAATTATGAATTATGTTAGATCAAATAGTCTAAGTTTAAAAAATCACAGGTTTAAACCGTTCGGTTGCAATGATTTGGGGATTAGAAAATTTAAGCTTGTGATCTTTTAATTCTCGACCTAATTGTAAAAATTAAATTCGTTAATTTATAAATTTATTTTTCAAAATAAATACAATAATAATTATTTTTTTTTAAAGTTAAGCATTCTTCAGTCGAAATAACTAAAAGTTATGAAGAAAAGAAAACTGAAGTTAGCATAGAAAACTATAAAAAAATGTTAAACTTCATATTATAAAACAGGAACAAAAAGATGATTCCATCTATTTAATGAAGAAATGATGATAATCAAATAAATGTTTAGCATTTAATTAATAATGTTTCTCAAGAACTCGACATCTGGAGTCATCTATTGATTCAACATAAACCCCCTAATATCAGCCTTTTAATCAGTAACCAGCTATTCGGAGAAACCCTGCTAATTTTATCCTGCCACATTCTAACAGAAATACTGCTCATTCAGCTCCAAGAGTAGGAGAATCAGGGAAATAAGGGGGGGAGGGAGGGGGGGATATGTAAGACTTGAGAATAATGAATAGATCTATAAATATGTATATATACTTATCTGCAGTAAGATTTATAAAATAGAGACGATTAGCTTTTAGCGTATTATATCATTTTTTGTAATGTTTGTGTTTGCGTGACTAGGTATTATCTAGTTTTTAATTAAAAATGTATTTAATGTTCTAGCTATACTCAAATATAGTAAAATTCTTTATTTTTGTTAAAAATTTTATTTCATATAAACATGTACATAGTAAATAATTTAATAAAGTATTTAGTTTCTGTATTTCATATAAACATGTACAAAGTAAATAATTTAATAAAGTATATAGTTTCAGTATGTCAACACGTAGAGCTAGGTTTTAGGTATTTCCCAAAGGCGACTTCCCAAATGACAAGTTCCTTAGAGGCAACTTCCCAAATGTGCAATTCCCCAAGCGGCAACTTCCCAGAGGTTGGGTTAGGCCTTTTTTTTTGGGGGGGGGGGGGTGGCGAGCGCTGCGGCTAGGGCAGACTTGTTAAGATACCACTTTGGAAATTTCACATATAAGCACGGACCTCTGACCCTTTAGTAAAAGTAAATTCAACCTAAAGTCAGACCGTGTCAACCTTGTTGCAGTTGCACCGGTTAGTCCTATTAAGTGCCTGCCATATTTACCCAATGTCCGGGCGATACAGTACAAACTGGAACCGGAAAGATTGACCCGGCTCGGAAATTCAAATGTACTACGGCTGCCCGTGTAAGAAGTTGCCACTTGGAAAATTGTCACTTGGGAAGTCGTCCTTGGGAAAATGCCTTAGGAAAAATACCCATGCCTACCCAATCCATCGTTAAACCATGACATGTTAAAATACAGAAGTTTTTACCCATTATTTTGTAATCATAACTCATGAATCCCTTGACCAATTTGCCTCAAATTTTGACAAGGGAGCTCATTAGAACCAATGGAATGTTTATAGCTCAATTCTGAAAATTCAAAACTGCACATAGATCCTGGCTGTTATGAAAAGTTGCATACATTTTTAGGATTAGGTAATGTAAACTTTGAAGTGTCGTAACCTCACCTCATTCACTTATACCTTTTTTAGCCATATAAACATGTATATTTTAGAAGCATAAAAGCACTTATCTATAGGTTTGGTTTTTAAGAAGTAACTGTCAAAATGCTCATCAATTTTTGATTGAAGGCTTGAAAACTACGGATCAATGTGGCTGGGTTCCCAAGCTAGTTTACAATAATCTAAAAAGTCCCTTTAAAACAATAAATAATCGAAGAAATGTGAGAAATGTTGAAGAACAGAAGATAAATAAGAATAAATAGAAATATTGAAGAACAGAAGATGAATAAGAATAAATAGAAATGTTGAAGAACAGAAGATAAATAAGAATAAATAGAAATGTTGAAGAACAGAAGATAAATAAGAACAAATAGAAATGTTTAAGAACAGAAGATGAATAAGAATAAATAGAAATGTTATAGAACAGAAGATAAATAAGAATAAATAGAAATAGTTGAAGAACAGAAGATAAATAAGAATAGATAGAAATGTTACAAGGATTGACAGTTAGAAGGGAAGAAACTGCAGGTAACAGGGTGTGAAGAAACAATTCAGGGGATATTATTTAGATATAGATAACAGACTAGATCAGACAAACAGACATAGATAATATACAGACAAACAAAGATAATATACAGACAAACATAGATAATATACAGACAAACATAGATAATATACAGACAAACATAGATAATATACAAACTTAGATAAGGAATATCTAGAAAACTTTATCAGATAAAAATATCTTGAAAACCTAATCAGATAGAGAATATCTAGAAAACCTGATCAGATAGAGAATATCTTAAAAACCTAATCAGATAGAGAATATCTAGAAAACCTAATCAGATAGAGAATATCTAGAAAACCTGATCGGATAGAGAATACCTAGAAAACCTAATCAGATAGAGAATATCTAGAAAATCTAATCATATAGAGAATATCTAGAAAACCTAATCAGATAGAGAATATCTAGAAAATCTAATTATATAGAGAATATCTAGAAAATCTAATGTTATATATGAAAGAAAAATGAATCAATACAACTACTCATTTGATCTAATATTCGACGAGTCGGTTTTTCTTACAATTTATTATTATTTACAAAGATACAAATACTATAAGAAAATACTATACGAATCAAATTGCATGAATTGAGAATAGTTCAGAGTGATGGGAGATCTCCAGGGGAACCTATTAACTAGGGAGCTGGTCTTCAACTGCCATTTTCCCCCGAGTTTCACTCCACCCTTGCCTAGAGCTTAACCCTAGTTCCCCGGGAGCTGGCCGGCCATCCCACCAGCGCCCGGGCCTCTGGAATAACGGAACAATTGGCGTGGCTTCGGTTATCAGCGTGGCTTGGGTTATTTATAGAATTCACATGCAAACTCAAATAAATCCGTTAGGATTCAAAAGCCTATCCAAAGGGTAAAAATGGGGGGGGCATGATACCCCTAGGTAGCTATGATCTAAAAAATCCTTGAATCGCTGATCGTAAAAGATCAACAAAATCACACATTGTTACACTAATCATATAGAAAATATCTAGTAAACCTAATCAGATAGAGAATATATAGAAAACCTGATCAGATAGAGAATATCTAGAAAACTTAATCAGATAGAGAATTTATAGAAAACCTAATCTGATAGAGAATATCTAGAAAACCTAATCAGATAGAAAATATCTAGAAAACCTAATCAGATAGAGAATATATAGAAAACCTAATCAGACAGAGAATATATAGAAAACCTAATCAGATAGAGAATATCTAGAAAACCTAATCAGACAGAGAATATATAGAAAACCTAATCAGATAGAGAATATCTAGAAAACCTAATCAGATAGAGAATATCTAGAAAACCTAATAAGATAGAGAATATCTAGTAAACCTAATCAGATAAAAAATATCTAGAAAACCTGATCAGATAGAGAATATCTAGAAAACCAAATCAGATAGAGAATATCTAGAAAACCAAATCAGATAGAGAATATCTAGAAAACCTGATTAGATAGAGAATACATAGAAAAACTAATCAGATAGAAAATATCTAGAAAACCTGATCAGATAGAGAATATCTAGAAAAAGGGGTGAAGAGGAATTGTTGTATAAACTACCAATAAAGAACAGATCTGGAGAACTAGGACTCCTGGTCTACGATGATTAATGGTTTCTCTCCTTCTTCTCTCAAATCCCGGATCATATTCTAGTTGAACCTTTTCCTTGCGTTTCCTGGTTCAACCTAATCTTTTTTTGGGTTCTTAAACATTCTCTCCTCATAATTTTTCATAATTTTGGCATTTTACATTTCCACAATTTGTTCCATTGATTTCCGTCCTTTTATAATCTTGTTAACCTTCCTAGTTAGCTGAGTTTCAACGTTGGTTCAAACCTCAGAGAATTTCTCTTCTTAAAGGATCAAGAGGATTGAAGATTTAAACCAATTTAAAGCTCTTTAATCTTTAGTTGCCAGGATGACAATATAAATTGATTTCTTCGTTCTTCTGTATACTTACAATCAACTTGGGCCAGAGCAGGGAACTTTTGTGTTGAAAACTCATAATTCCGATAGTTTTATCTCGATATCCACAGTTGACACTTCTATAGTTTAAGGATCAATGCTTAATCTCTTCATTTCAGTTAATCATCCCTAGTAGGATTACCATGCGTGATATCGAATTTATCTACAGACTAACAAAAATCAAGATCAGGCATTGATCTGGCTTTCCAAAAAACAAAGGTTCCCAGCTCAGAGCTTAGATTAACTCAGAGCCTGATCTCGATATCTAGACACTTTTGATTTGCTGCTTAATCCTCTTTCTTTGGATATCCCTACAGGATATCGACCAATAAGAGTTCTCTCTATGGTCGCACGCAAATTTCCCGGCTTCTGATTGGCGGTTCGGGTTCTGAAAATGATTGGTTGAATTTTTACGCTTTTCTGAATATCAAATAAAGATTGAATGTAATGAATTATGTAATCATGCTAGTAATATCTTATTTATCTATGTTCGTTTATCTATCTTATCATGTTTCATGTTGACCCTGACTGGCCATTACTGTCAGTTTAATTTCACCTGTATATAAAATAAATTAGTTTTGGCTAAAGATAGAGAGCCTAGAGTTTTGGCTAGAGATAGAGTCAGTGAGATTCTAATTAGACTTTGAGTAGAGTTATCGTTGCAATATCTCGGATCTAGATATCTTACATGAATAAATCTACAGATTTACAAAAATAGAGATTAAGCATTGAACTCAATATCAACAATTCTAGATTTTCTAGATGAGGTTGGATAAAGAATAAAGATGGATGAGCTAGGGTTCTGCATCAAGTGGTTTCATATTGAGATTACACAATAACCACTATACAATGGTTAAAAATGAAAGAGTAAACCTAGGTTTGATCAGGATAAATCTATAATAATAATTATCATCTGGAAGTTAGGATGGGGAGAGAGGGGATAGCTTGATATAATCTGCAGAGTAGATGGTTTGGAAGATATTACTCCGACCATCTGGTTTCAGATAAATCTCCGTCATCAACATAAACCAGTCAGGAGTCCTCCTGGAAACCGGGGGGGGGGGGGTATGCATTCATAAAATTATAAGGATCAGTTTATTATAGCTATTAAAATATCAAAGTCGCCTATACTACATTAGAGTTTATTATGTATTGCTAAAATCTTATCTAAATAAAAATAACACATGTGATTTTCCTGATTATTTAAACCTGTATAGTTTGGTTAGACCTCAGTTAATCCTGGGTTTGGCCCCTGGGAACGCACCTCTGACCATTTAGTAAAAGTAAATTCAACCTAAAGTCTGACCGCGTCAACCTTGTTGCACCGGCTAGCTGTCCATAGAGCTAGGTACAGAACAAACTGGGACCGGAAAGGTTCACCCGGCTCGGAAATTCAAATTTACTACGACTGCCCGTGTGGGATAACTCAACTCACTTTTAAAAAATAAAAGCCCATTTTTCTTAGAATTATTCTGTTGTTTTGTTTTATTTTCTACCAAATTTAACAGAGAAAAATATTAGTTTTTGTATCATATCTTTCAGTTGTAGGAAATCGTCGTGACTACCAGGTCGGACAGAAAGAAACAGGATGCTTCCGGTCTGTTTTTAGTCAAAATATTCACAGTTTTGTGGATAAATAATTAAAAAGATACTTTAAATATATTTTCAATAATTTTGATGATTCAAGGTATCACACCTCACATCATGTAGAATTAACTTATAGTTGGATCCATCCTGTTTTACCTAAATCAGGCAGAGCCTTCCGAGATTCTGTATTTGAATGTCGAATTCTTATTGGCCTGGCTTAGACTTTGGATCGACCTTTAGGGTTACCACACTTTCTTCAGTTAGAAACTTTCGCAAACTTCTCTGATTTAAAATTTGTACACTAATGTAGATTTTGCAGATTTTTTTGCGTCGTTGTACGCATTGTTTTATTTACTAAATAGCAACTATTTCTATAGAAATTTATAATTTCAATAAATGACATATATATGATTATATTTTTTTTAAATCATGCTTATTAGATTCGGTTTCTTTTTCCCAATCGATAACTCTGGTACTCATGTATGCCGAGTCCATTAGCGTCTGATCTAATCAGCGTTCAGTCATGTGTTTGTTGTCTATTCTGAACCAATAGAAATAGTATGGCGGGAACATCTATCTTTCTATCTATCTCATTATCCAATCAGAGTTACGAATTATGAATGAATTATGATATGTGAATCGGCGCTAACAATAAATGGAAATATTTACTTCTACTGAAACTATAGTGGCGCCCTTGAAAATACCTATGATTCTGCGTGACATGTTGCCTAATAAATATCGCAGCTCTCAGATATGTTTTTATCATCATGATCCCTTTACAATATAACCATTTTTATATCACTAAAAAAAATATTTTTTACAACTTTAGATAATGCACCAGTAATAATAAATACTTACAATGCGGAAGGGAAATTACATTAAATCCGTTTTCAATTTCTTTCTGATTCCAGATATATATGCATTTAATGTGGATGAGTAGATAGATATTTGCATACTTGAAAAATAGAATAATATATAAAGCAGAAAATTTACAATTATTTTTATTAACGATTTATATTCCTTCAGTAGATTATTTGCAACCTATTTTAACTTTTAATATTTGCTCTTTTTTCGATCTTTTTTTCTGGATTTTGCCTCAAAAATGTTGTAACGAACAAACAGACACTTAAAGTATATATATATATATATAAAATTTCTATGTAAGAAAAAAATAAATACGTTCCTAACTATTTTATTTCTGGCCGATGATTTTTTCTGTCAGAATTAGTTTTCTGTCTTTTATCTGATTTGTGTAATTATTAACAAATGTCTTTGATTTCAAAATATCTTTACACAGTATATTGAATTAAGGAATTGATTCATTCTCACAAACTCTAATTTTCTAATCTTTGCAACATGATGGTGTAACTATATGTGATATTTCAAGCTTAATAGAAGTACAGTTCATAATTTGATTATTGTTTATTTTCTTCCTTAAAAAGTGTGTATATACATAATTTTATCTGCATTCATTCATTCATCAACTTTAAATTTTAATAATTTGTATAATACAGTTATAACCATAAAACAATGGAATAGGAAGACGACATCATAGCAATCATTAAGATTTTTTGATGTTGTTACAAAGCAGATAGTTTTACTGGACACTTATTAAATCACTAATTTAGTAAATGGTTCTGTTTACTCTGCACAATTGCTGTGTCTCCAGCTCATTTGATTTTCTAAAAGTCGTCTTCCTATCTCAGAGTTTTCTGGTTATCACTGTGTTAAATTCATTATTCATGAATACGTTTACTCTTTATTGTTATTGATTAAAATAAATGACATGACTACGTAATGTTCGCCGTTAGTGCGTATCATGTAGGTTTTTATTCCCCCCCTTTTCAAGGGCGTATACAGGGGGGGGGCATGGGGGGCAGTGCCCCCCCCTAGAATTCTGCAAGCCTTTCACACTTTTCAAATCTTAACTGAAGAGTGAAGAACACAAAAAAAATAAGTTTGCTTTTCATGATTATTATAAAAAATCAAAATTTTAAAATATATATAATTACAGTGCAGTGCTCATGCTGTAACCAAGTTAACCTAACCAACCTAACCTAATTTTAACTTTTAAGTTCACAGAGTACACAGAGTTAAGTTGGGTTCAGAGAACACACAGTCTGCATACATTTGTACAGCTCACACACTTTACATTATATGCTAGTCTTGTTTAGTAGTGATGTGAGTCTGTTAAAAGTTGCCGTTGTGACTGGTATCTGTGAATTGCTGATTAATAATTATCATGAATCAAATACTGTTATTTATAAGCCTTGAGTTATCATTCATTCTTAGATTGCAGCAATTGTACTCCTACTTTTTTTCACAACAGAAACTTTTACAAGTCATAATTATTTTCTGGACCTTTGTACTTCTTTTCATCTCATAGAATTTAAGTTTAAGTTAAGTTTTTATTTTCAAAAATGTCGTTTACTATCTCTAGTTTAAATACTAAATATACCTATAAAAGTATAATAAAATGTCGATTTTTTAGAAACAATGCTTAGAAGGTAATTATTTGGACTGTATGTGTGACTTTTAAGCATCTTATACTTATGCCTGATATCCAAGAAGCCAAGTGTTATGAATTTACAGTTCGAATTTTGCCCCCCCCTAGGAGCTCCTAGGGGGGGGGCAAAAAATTGCCCCCCCCTACATTTATTTCTGTATACGCCCTTGCCCCTTTTCCACAGGATTAATACAATACTCGTTAGATAGATAGATAGATAGATATATAGATAGATAGATAGATAGATAGATAGATAGATAGATAGATAGATATATAGATAGATAGATGAGCAACCCTTTATACTCATCAATTTCATTCAACCATAAAGGCAGGACGTACTGTAGGAAATTTTATATTTATTAAATAATTTTCTCTATATTATCCTACAAGGTTTAGATATTAATTTGTTAGTTGGCTGGTTGGATAGTTGGTTGGTTGGTTGGCTAATTTATTTGTTGGTTTATGGTTTGGTTATTAATCTGTGTTGGTTTGTTTTTGTTGTTGGTTGATTGGTTCGTTGGTTCGTTGGACGGTAGGTTGGTTGGCTGGTTGGTTTCTTAGTTTGATGGTTGCTTTGTTTTTTGGTTGTATTCTTAGTTTGTTAGTAGGCTGGTTAGTTAGTTGGTTGGATTGTTGGTTGGTTAGTAGGTTGGTTAGTTGGTTGGTTGGATTGTTGGTTGGTTAGTAGGTTGGTTAGTTGGTTGGTTGGATTGTTGGTTGGTTAGTAGGTTGGTTAGTTGGTTGGTTGGAAGAGATAGAGTCAGTGAGATTCTAATTAGACTTTGAGT